>NC_132917.1:75792621-76095652 GCF_047675955.1 Chlorocebus sabaeus | reverse complement strand
TTTCCCATAATGTATTTCTACACTCACTGAATATTTAAAATTAAACAATTGATAAGTAGTATCAAAAAATTGCTTGCCATTTTTTAACTTGAAAGGAGTTATTTTCACTTGTTAGAAAGTTAAAATACCATCAATATAAGTTTTGGACTTTGTTCAGTGAGAGATACAGTAAAGTGACAGGAAAGGATGGATACAGGAATATAAACAATAAAAAGCATAGAAAAATGGGACAAGATTGCCTGAGCTTATATACAGATTTCATTTGCAAGCTATCTGATATTGGGACTGTTACTCTCTGCTCCTCAATTTGCTCCTTTGTAAAATATGTGTAGGTTATGTACAGTACCTACCTCTTGGGTTTGTTATGAGAATAAAATGAGTGCTTATGTGTAAAAAGCTTGGAGCAAGTTCTAATACCTAATTAAGCAGATTAGATTATTATTTAGCAAATGTTTCCTCTTTCCCTCAAACCATGCAAAGAATGTATATCTGCCCCATTGATGCTGATATTGGCTATGTGACTTGTTTTTGACCTATATAACATGGGTAAAAGTAGCAGTGTGCCCGTTCTTAAGGACCACTACCTATTTCCATTTGACCCTTTTGTACTTCTAGTTCACCCAGGTGAGAAAGAAATGCCATAGAGTATGACTGGTCTTTTCCTTGGCCTCAGAATGTGTTGCAGAGTTTCCCCAGTCAAATCTGCCTTTTCATGCAAAGTTAATAATAGTCATTAGGCCTCTCCACAAATATTCTGTTCATGTTGCTTCTAAGCACATTGCAGGTTTACACTTTTTCTGCCTAATATAATTCAGTCATAGCCTGGTAAGCTGCCTTTGGTCAACATGAGCAAGATCAAGGTATGCTATTTCCAAGTAGAGGCTTTAAGAATGTAATAGAGTGCTCTATTACACTCTCTTTTTCTTCTCCCATGGTGACCCACCATTGCTCCATATGGCATCTCTAAATTAATCTAGGTCTCAGAGTGAGGATAGCAATAAAACAGATCAGAAACTTCAGACAATGTATAATCAACATATAGCATAAGTTTAAAATAAATGTTTTCATAAGCCATGGAGATTCTGGAGTTGTTTGTTACCCAAGTATAACAGCCTATAATGACTGCTAAAAAAAAATTGGCATAGGAATGATGTCAGCAGATGGTGAAAAAGAAAATCCCCCAGCACCACTATCCCCAGAAAAATATAACTAGAAACTACTCAAAGAGGAGATTATCACCAGAAATTCACCAGAAATTAGAGGAGAAGTGGAGAAACCTTCTAGGCTTTCATAGTCAAGAGAAACTGTGACCAGTAGGAACAATTATTTTAGACTGTGCCAGCCCCTTCCCAAAGCCAGCATAGTATCACTCACTGAGAATTTCCCTAGACACACAGCTTCCAAAATGGAAGGAAGAAATTGGAGGTGGACATTCAATCTCCACACTGGTCTAGGAATCTTTATGGGAAGCCCATTATTGTCCCATTTTATGTGAATGATTGGGTATGTCAGGAGCCCTGAAACCCTTGGGCTGAATGGGGGAACCAAGAATGGAGGTGCTGATTGCAGTGAGTGGCACTCAGTTCATGGCAGCTACTCTGCACTCAGATCAGTGGGGATGCTTTGCTGATGAGACTGGCTGCTACTGCAGGGGGGTGGAATTTGTGGGAAGGCCTGAATCCCTGGCTATATTTCCCAGAAAACCCAGTTGTCCATGTCCAGCCTTTCCCTGAGCAGGTAACAATGAAAAGGTTGGTGATTCAGTTCCAGTGCTTGCTTGAGTCTATCCAAGATTAGAAAACAATCACAGAGCAGCGACTTAATTCCGGTGCAGTGTTTTATTTTCAGTGCTCAATATAAGCCCTCCCTAGAATGAGAAGCAACAACAGACCAGCAATTAAGTCCTGATATTAGATAGTAAAAGTATAACACCATCTGCAAAGAACACCTACAAAAGCTGGAAAAGGTGGCAATGTTCTCAAATATGCAACCATCAATGTAAAGACACAAACATTGTGAAACCTTGGGGAAATATGACATCACCAAAAGAAAATAACAAGGCTACAGTAATGGTCCCAGAAGAATTGAAGACCTACGACATGCTTGACGAAGTATTCTGAATAATTCTCTTAAAGAAGTTCAGGAATCACAAGAAAATACGAACACTAAATTAAATAAAATTTGGAAAACAATACAGGAACAAAATGAGAAACTTGACAAAAAATAGAAACATTCTTAAAAAAACAAATAGAAATCCAAGAAATAAATAATACAATAACTGCACTGAAAGCCTCATTAGAAAGCTTCAATGAGACTTGATCAAACAGAGGAAAGAATCAGCAAGCTTGAAGACAGAACATATGAAATTATACAATCAGAGGAGCAAAAAGAAAAAATAATAATAATTAAAAAGAGTGAAGAAGGCCTGAGAGAATTATGGGACACATCAAGTGAACTAACATTCACATGACAGAAATTCCTGAGAAAGATGAGAGGGGGAAAAAAGGCCTAGAAAGCATATTTAAGAAAACAATTATTAATTATTTTTAATTTGGAGAAAGATGACAACATTCAGATATAGGAAGCTGAAAGCTGATCAATCAAATTCAGCTCAAATTAAATTTCCGTAAGTCACATAATAATTAAATTATCAAAAATCAAAGGCAAAGTAAGAATTCAAAGCAACAAGAAAATAAAACATATTACAGTCAATGAACCCCTAATATAGCTTTCAGTGGATTTATCAGTAGAAATCCTACAGGTCAGTAGAGAGTGGAATGATATATTTAAATCAAGGAAAGGAAAAACAATTGGAAGCCAAGGATACCATACCCAGAAAAACTATTCTTCAAACACAGAGGAGTGATAAAGACTCCCAGACAAACAAAAGCTGAGAGTATTGATCAACGCTGTATTTGTCTCACAAGAAATGCAGCAAGTGTTTCTTCAATCCGAAATAAAAGAACATTAGTGTGTAAAAATAAAGCATCTGATGGTATGAAGCTCACTGGTAAAAGTAGGAATACGTACAAATTCAGAATACTCTAATGCTGTAATTGTGATATGTAAATGTGCTTTTATCTTAAGTTGAAGGTTAAAAGACAAAACTATTAAAGACAGTAACTACAATAATGAGTTGAGGGATCGGCAACATAAAAAGTTGTAAATGAAAACAAAAAGTCAAAATGTGGTGGGAAAATGGTGTTAATATACAGAGTATGATTTTCTTATATTCATTTTCTTTGCAATCAAAGTTAAGTTGTTATCGATTTAAATAACCTATTATAACAAGAAGGTTTTTTTGTAAGCTTCATGGTAACCACAAAACAGAAACCTGTAGTAGATACACTAAAAATAAATACCACAGAATTAAAACATACTGCTAGAAAAAAATCATTTAACCACAAAGGAAGACAGGAAGAAAGTAAGACAGTAAGAGAAAAGCAGGAAGAAAGGATCTACAAAACAACCTGAAAACAAAGATGGAGGCATCATACTACCTGACTTCAAATTATACTATAAAGCTATAATACCCAAAACAGCATGATACTGGCATAAAAGCAGATACATAAACCAATGTAACAGAATAGAGAGTGCAGAAATAAATCTCTGCATTTATAGCTAACTGATTTTTGTCAAAGATGTTAAGAACATATATTTTGGAAAAGACAGTCTCCAATAATTGATGCTGGGAAAACTAGATATCCACATGAAGAAAAATGAAACTACATCCTATCTCTCACCTTATACAAAAAATAAACTCAAAATGAGTAACAGACTTAAATCTAAGACCCAAACTATAAACTACTAGAAGAAAGTAGAGAAGAAACACTTCATAATATTTGCTGAGGCAAGGAATTTTGGGGTAGGATCTCAAAAACACAGGCAGTAAAACAAAATATGGACAAATGAGATTACATCAAACTAAACAGCTTTTACACAAAAAAGAAAGCAGTCAACAGAGTAAAAAGACAACCCACAGAATGGAAGAAAATATTTCTGAATTATGTATTCAACCTGGGGTTAATATTCAGAATATATAGAAAAATCAATATAATAGTACATAAACAAAAAAATAAAAGTGAAAAAATGGGCAAAAAACCTGAATGTACATTTCTGTAAAGAAGACATACAAATGGACTATAGGTATATAAAAACTGCTCAACATCACCAATTACCAGGAAAATTCACAATGAGGTAATACTTTATTCCACTTAGAATGGCTATAACAAAAAACACAAAAAATAACAAATGCTGGCAAATGTGTGGAGAATGAGGAACTTTTATACACTCTTGATGGGAATGCAAATTAGTACAGTCATTATGGTAAACAATATAGAAATTACTCAAAAAACTAAAAATAGAACTATCATATGATCCAACAATTCCACTACTACATATATATCCAAAGGAATTTACATCAGTATATTGAAATGATATCTGTGCTCTCATGTCTATTGCAGCATCATTAACATTAGCCAAGTGATAGAATCAACCTAAATGTTCATCAACGATAAATAGATAAAGAAAACATGGTGTGTATACACACACATACACACACTCACAGTGGAATACTATTCAGCTGTAAACTATAAAAAAGAATAAAATCCTGTCACTTTAGCAACATGGATGAACCTGGGGGTCATAACATGAAGTAAAATAAACCAGGCACAGAAAGATAAATACTGCATGATCTTTTTAATATGTGGAATCTAAAAAAGTTGAACTCATAAAAGTAGAAAGTAGAACAGTAGTTATCAGATGCTGGGGAGGGGATAATGGGGAGACATTTGACAATGGGTACAAAGTCACAATTAGAGAGGAAAAATAACTTCTGGTGCTCTATTACATACTAAACTTCCTATAGCTAATAACAATGTATTGTATATTTCAAGATATCTAGAAAAGAGAATCTTGAAAGCTATCAACACAAATAAATAACCAAAGTTTGAGGTGCTGGACATGCTAACTATTTTAATTTGATCATTACACAATGTATACATGCATTGAAACATCCCACTGTACTCCATAAATATGTACAATTATTATGTGTCAATTACAAAGAAAAAATAGATACAAACATGGGATTCTGCCACGTTTTAAAAATAATACCTTTGTTTATACATAATTCTCAAAACACAAAACTCACTTTTTAAAAGTGCATATTTCAGTGGTTTTTAGCATATTCACAGAGTCATGCAACCACCACCAATATCTAATTTTAGAACAGTTTTATTACTCCAAAAAGAACCTTATACTTCTTAGAAATCACAGCCCATTTCCCTTCAACTCCTAGCAACCACTAATCTACATTTTGTCTCTGTAAGTTTGCCCATTCTGGATATTTATAAATGGAATCATAAAAAATGTGGTCTTTCATGACTGGTTTATTTCACTTAGCATAATGTTTTTAAGGTACATCAATGTTGTAGCATACATTAATATTTCATTCTTTTTTGCCAAATACTATTTAATTGAATGGATTTGCCAATTTTGTTTATCCATTCATCAGTTGATATATATTTTGGTTGTTTTCACCTTTTGTTTATTATTAATAACACTGCCATAAATATCTGTGCACAGATTTTTCTGTGGATATATATTTTAAATTCGTTTAGATATACACCTAGGAGTGGAATTGCTGGGTCATATGGTGACCCCATGTTTACATTTTTGAGGAGCTGCCAAACTATATCCAGAGTTGCCACATTATTTTTTATTTTTACCATAAACATATGAGTTTCAATTACTTCACATTCTTGCCAACATTTGTAATGCTATGTCTTTTTTATTCTAGTCATCTCAGTGGATAGGGAGTAGTATCACATTGTAGTTTTGAAGTTTTGATTGCATTTCTCGCTACAAATCCTGTATCATTTTCTTTTTTACTGCCTTCTGTTGAGAAGCATGGACCTCTTCCAGCACTGTAAGAGCTTGTCTTACACTATTTGGAATGCTATGGCAAAATATCATAAACTAGGTGGCTTAAACAATAATATTTATTTCTGATAGTTCTAGAGGCTGTGAAGTGCCAGATCAAGAAGCTGTCTTATTCCATTTCTTGTGAGGTTTCTCTCCCTGGCTTGTGGATGACTGCCTTCTCACTGTATCCTCACATGGCGAGAGAGACAGAGCAAGCTTGCTGGTGTCTCTTCTTTCAAGGGCACTAATCACCTCATGAGGGCTTGTACATCGTGATCTCATTTAACCCTAATTATTTCCCGAAAGCCCCATCTCCAAATACTATCATGAATACCATGATGGTGTGATGGAAATAGGTGCTTTGCAGACGTCAGGTTAAGATGAAGTCATACTGGTTTAGGATAAAGCCTAATCCAAAGACTGATATCTTTATAAGAAGATATAAATTGGCACTCAGACACGGAAACACCAGGGAGGATCCTATGTGAAAAGTAAGCCAAGATTTGAGTAATTTGGACCAAGTAATATCAAGGATTGCCAGCAATAACCAGAAACCAGGAGAGAGACACAGAACAGATTTTCTTTCTGAGCACTCAAGAAGGAACCAACACTGCCAACACCTTAGCTTTGGACTTCTGGCCTCTAGAACTGTAAAAGAATAAATGTTTGTTGTTTTATGCCACCAGGTCTGAGGTTGTTACTGTAACCCTAGGGAACTAATACAAAAGTTATACTGCCCAATATCCTCTAGCCTGGATTAAAAGAGACTGACTTTTCAAATGTTAAAATGACCCCTGGGCCTGCAATTTTTACAAGCAGGAAGAAGGCTAAGAAATCTCTTTTGGCACCCTACAGGTCATTTTCCCCAATACACTCTTCAAATGTAGCCAAAATGAATAGGAGTAGGAAGGAACTCTTAAAAGTCTACAGCAGTGTTAAGAGGGAAATTCATAGCACTAAATGTCCACATCAGAAAGCTAGAAAGGTCTCAAATCGACACTCTTTAACATCACAATACAAAAAGCTAAAGAGGCAAGAGCAAACTAATCCAAAAGCTAGCAGAAAACAAGAAATAGCTAAGATCAGAGAAGAATTAAAGGAGATCGAGACACGAAAAATCCTCCAGAAAAATCAATGAATCCAGGAGCTGGCTTTTTGAAAAAATTAACAAAATAGATAGACCACTAGCTAGACTAATAAAGAAGAAGAGAAGAATCAAATAGACACAATAAAAAATGATAAAGGGAATATCACCACTGACCCTACAGAAACACAAACTACTATCAAAGAATACTATAAACACCTCTATGTAAATAAACTAGAAAATCTAGAAGAAATGGATAAATTGCTGAACACATATACCCTACCAAGACTAAGCCAGGGAGAAGTCAAATCCCTGAATAGACCAATAACAAGTTCTGAAATTGAGGCAGCAATTAAAAGTCTACCAACCAAAAAAAGCCCAGGACCAGATGGGTGAATTCTACCAGAAAGAGAAAGAGGAGCTGGACCAGACAGATGAATTCTACCAGAGACACAAAGAGGAGCTTGTACTATTTCTTCTGAAACTATTCCAAACAATTGAAAAGGAGGGACTCCTCCCCAACTCATTTTATGAAACCAGTATCATCCTGGTATCAAAACTAGGAAGAGAAACAACAACAAAAAGTCTTCGGGCCAATATCCCCGATGAACACTGATGTGAAAATCCTCAATAAAATACTGGCAAACCGAATCCAGCACACATCAAAAAACTTATAAACCACGATCAAGTCAACTTCATCCCTGGGATGCAAGGCTGGTTCAACATATGCAAATCAATAAATGTAATCCATCACATAAACAGAACAAAGGACAAAAACCACATGATTATCTCAATAGATACAGAAAAAGGCTTCGATAAAATTGAACATCCCTTCATGTTAAAACCTCTCAATAAAATAAGTATTGATGGAACATATCTCAAAATATTAGAAGCTATTTATGACAAACCCATAGCCAATATCATACTGAATGGGAAAAGCTGGAAGCACGCCCTTTAAAAACTGGTACAAGATAGGGATGCCCTCTCTCACCATTCCTATTCAACATAGTATTGGAAGTTCTGGCTAGGGCAAGCAGGCAAGAGAAAGAAATAAAAGATATTCAAATAGGAAGAGAGGAAGTCAAATTGTCTCTGTTTGCAGAACATGTGACTTTATATTTAGAAAACCCCATCATCTTAGCCCAAAAACTGTTTGAACTGATAAGCAACTTCAGCAAAGTCTCAGGATACAAAATTAATGTGCAAAAATCACAAGCATTCCTTTACACCAACAATAGGCAAGCAGGGAGCCAAATTGTGAATGAAATCCCATTCACAATTTATTCTCACTACAAAGAGAATAAAATACCTAGGAATACAGCTAACAAGGAATGTGAAGGACTCTTTCAAGGAGAATCACAAAACACTGATCAAGGAAATAAGAGAAGGCACAAACAAATGAAAAAAACTTCCCATCCTCATGGATAGGAAGAATCAATATTGTGAAAATGGCCATGCTGACCAAAGGAATTTATAGATTCAATGTTATTTCCATCAAACTACCATTGACATTCTTCACAGAACTAGAAAAACTATTATAAATTTCATATGGAACCAAAGAAGACCCCCTATAGCCAAGAAAATCCTAAGCAAAAAGGACAAAGCTGGAGGCGTCACACTACCTGACTTCAAACTATACTGCATGGCTATAGTAACCAAAACAGCATGGTACTGGCACCAAAACATACATATAGACCAATGGAGCAGAACAGAGACCTCAGAAATAACACCATACATCTACAACCATCAGATCTTCAACAAACCTGACAAAAACTAGCAATAAAGAAATGATCTCCTGTTCAGTAAATGGTGCTGGGAAAACTGGGTAGCCATATGCAGAAAACTGAAACTGGACTCCTTCCTTACGTCTTACATAAAAATTAACTCAAGATGGATTAAATACTTAAATGTAAAACCCAAAACCATAAAAACCCTAGAAGAAAACCTGGGCAATACTATTTAGGACATAGGCACAGGCAATGTCTTCATGACAAAAATGTCAAAAGCAATTACAACAAAAGCCAAAATTGACATACGGGATCTAACTAAACTAAAGAGCTTCCGCAGAGCAAAAGAAACTATCATCAGAGTGAACAGTCAACCTACAGAATGAAAGAAAATGTTTGCAATCTACTGATGTGACAAAGGTCTAATATCCAGAATTTACAAGGAACTTAAACATATTCAAAAGAAAAAGCAAACAATCCCATCAAAAAGTGGGCAAAGGTCATGAACAGACACTTCTCCAAAGAAGACATTTACACAGCCAACAATCATATGGAAAAAGCTCAAAATCACTGGTCGTCAGAGAAATGGAAATCAAAATCACAATGAGATACCATCTCCCACCATTCAGAATGGTGATTAAAATATCAGGAAACAATAGATGCTGGCAAGACTGTGGAAAAATATGAATGCTTTACACTGTTGGTAGGAATGTGAATTATTTCAACCATTGTGGAAGACAGTATGGATATTCCTTAAGGATCTAGAACCAGAAATACCACTTGACCCAGCAATCCCATTACTGGGTATATACCTAAAGGATTAGAAATCATTCTACTATAAGGACACATGCACATATATGTTTATTGCAGCACTATTTTCAATAGCAAAGACATGGAACCAACCAAAATGCTCATCAATGATAGACTGGATAAAGAAAATGTGATACATATACACCATGGAATACAATGCAGCCATAAAAAGAAATGAGATCATGTCCTTTGCAGGGACATAGATGAAGCTGGAAGCCATCATCCTCAGCAAACTAACACAGGAACAGAAAACCAGACACTGTGTGTTCTCACTCATGAGTGGGAGTTAAGCATTGAGAACACATGGACACCGAGAGGGAAACAGCACACACCAGGGCCTGTTGGGGGATGGGAGGTAAGGGGAACCTAGAGGATGGGTCAATAGGTGCAGAAAATCACCATGGCACACCTACACCTATGTAAAAAACCTGCATGTTCTGCACATATATCCCTTTTTTTTAGGAGAAATAAAAAAAAATACATAAAATAAAAAGTAAAATCAAAGACTACTGAGAACAAACTTCCAGGCAGCCACAGCTAGAGATGAAATCATAGCCTCATTGGGGAATATTGCCCACTCCAGAGTAAGTAAAGTCAGGGCTGGTTTCACGGTTGTGTGATCTGTACAGCTATATAGTCCCCCAGGTTCAGAAGGACCCCATACTTGGTTTAATGCTCTGCTAAAATTTTTTGAAAAAGGGGTCTTGCATGTTTATTTTGCACTGAATTCTGCAGGAGCTGAGTAGAATCCCCTCATAATGTCTGCAGAGTGAGATATCAGAATTTGTTATAAACCAGTGACTACTTTGTGTCTCCCACTCTTAATGGGAGTTTTATAGCTATTGTCCTGTCCCCATTCCTCCACTGAATACTGTCTGTGTCAGGAAGAAAACTTGTCTTTTTAATTCACTCTTCTCTTGAACAAAAGGAGCTACCTTCAGACCAGATGAGAAGAATGCCAGCCATCACTCAGAGAACCTGGACTTAGAGCTTGCTTCTGTGGTTAACACCCTAGGAAAGGGGATAATAGTTCATGTAGAAGGGATAATGCATTTTCCATGTACAAAAGAGGGTGGAACAAATATTTGGTGACAAGTAGGATGAGCTTTAGTAGTCATTTGACATCCACAATATCTGATTCTCTGTAGCAGAATTATACTTCCCTACTCTGTGGAACTCAGACACAGGCATGTAACTTGCTTTGTTTAAGGCAATCTGAGCAACAGTTATGTGTTACACTTTCAACCAGAAGCATTAGTATGTATTTCCTCATATTTCTTGGTGAATTTGGCCACTATTTCAGATCATGCTGCCCCAATAGTCAGGTCTTAGATCATGGAGTACAGTGATACAGACCAGAATATCCAGCTCACTCCCAGTGAACAACAGTCCTGGTAAGAAAGCCACTGACATTTAATGCTACTGACTTTAGGGTTGCTTATTATTACTGCATAATTTTCCACCTTGCTTGATCAAGAGTAACCATCTGTAAATGTTCAGTCATCCCAAGAATAAAAATTGATACCCTTTGCAGAGACTACACATCAAACATGGGTAGATAACTGCCACACAGATTTCATGGGCACAAACATGCATGCATGTACATACACACTCATTTGGAATATAAATGAGAGTATTTTTGGCTTAGTTATATAATACTCTTCTTAAAACAAGATTTGTTGCATGCTAATATGGTTCATTTGAGATTGTTCTATTGTTTGGAATGCTATAGCTGTGACAAAATACTGTAGACTGAGTAGCTTACAAACAACAGAAATGTATTCTACAGTTTTGGAGCCTGGGATGTCTAAACAAGAAGGTGCTGGCAGATTTGGTGTCTAATGAGGGACTGTTTCTCATAGATGACACTTTCTAGCTGTGTCCTCACATGGTGGAAAGGGCAAGGCAGCTATTTGGGGCCTCTTTTTAACTGAGGCTAATCCCTCTATGAGGACTCTGCCCTCATGATATATTCACCTCCCAAAGGCCCCACCTCTATATGCCATCAACTTGCTGATTAGATTTCAATGTATGAATTTGGGGGATTTGCAAACATTCAGACAATAGCCTAGTAGCTATAGACACTCTAACTGGAGGACTATAAAAACATAATATACTCTCATCTGAATGGAGTTATATAATTGTGCTTTAATCCTGCCTGAAATTCTTGGGTAAGATTTTGCAAAGAGAAGTGTTAGAGTCTGTTTACACCTTCCTACTATGAAGCTGTGACAGATTGGAGCTGTGACACACACACACATATAGATACACACACATACATATAGATGCACACATGCGTAAAGAGGAGAGTTTGACAAAAATAGTTCTCGAAAATTAAAATGAGTAGGTCTAACATTAAGAACGTTACCACCTTATATTTGGAAACATTACAACAAACGACCCTGGTTATATATACAAAGATGAGACAAATAGCTGCTTCTCAACATTAAGCAGCTTATTTACTATATATCTCTCAGATTTTCCAAATGGCAGCTATGGTTATCTTACCATATTCTAACAGCTGTCAAGGATTGGCCCATGATGGTGTAAAATATAAACCATCTGCTCCCAGCGGGAAAACTGATTATTCAGGAAGCCTGGTGCTTTCACATTACTTATAGGCCCACATGGTGTTTAGTTGTATAGGAACACGGATAAATGGGGCATTCCTTAGGAAAACAGGTGCCATCCAGAAGGGTTTGAAAGAAGCATAAAATTGATCCAAACTTCACACTTCTGGAGCATAAGGATATGCAATTTTTCTCCCTGCAGGAGTTGGTCCACCAGTGCAAACATGCTGAACGAATTATCCCCTGAGAAAAGCCTCAAGAATGACACAAAAAATTAAGATGCTCTTAATTAAAATGAATGTGTACCAGATTGATAATAATTAAATTTCATCAGTCTGCTTTAAGAGTCAATAATCTAAGTACCATAGATTTCCTGTAAGGTCTTGTTCAAGTGATTTAATCTTTCTGGACTTCAGTTTCCTCATAAGCCTAACTAGATTACAATATCTTTTCTTCCAGACTCATTATGTTTTTATAAAATGCATATGACATAATATTAAACATTTTTAAAAAGATGAGACATAAAATGTCAAACGCAATTATTATTATGGATCCTGACCAACTGCTCAAACACCTTCACTTACGTGGATTGAATTCATTCTTGGCAACAAGCACTGAACTGAATAAAATAATTTATAACATTTGTCCCATGAAGATCAAAAACATGGCAGAGATTGCTGGTTTCCTACACACATTCATTTTTCTTTCTTTCTTCAGAATAAAAGGCTGAGAAGCTAAGCAGAGAGCAGTAGCTGACAGACTAAGAAGCCAAACAGATCTTTTGAGAACTCCTAGAGAAGGAGAACAAAATAATTGAGTCCTGTGCTGCCAAAGAGCAGAGACTCTCACAAGTATTGAAGGACTTTATTAGGGATTTCTGACAAGGTATACTTTAATAGTAATGGTAAACAACAGCATCCCTTCCAGACACTACAGCCAGGTTAGAATCAGCACAATACCAATATGGATTGAGGGGATCTCTCATTACACTTAATACCCACAAAAAGCTAATGCCCTTCTAGAGAAAAATACACTGATTAAGAGGAAGATAACCTCATTACAAGTCTTAAACTATCCTTAAAAATATTCATGTGTAATGTCCAGGACTTCAACTAAAATAATCAAGTATGTAAAAAGAAAAGTGACTGAACATAAAGAGAAAAAACATATTATAAAAATAAGCAGACAGAAGCTGTAGATACTGGAGTCATGAAACACTGATGTCAGAGTGTTTGTAATAAATATTTCCAATAAATCAGATAAAAGATGGTGAATTGTAGCAAAAACTGGAAACTATAAATAGACCTTCTAGAATGCAAAACATGATTGACACTAAAAGCTCAATAGAAAGACTTAATAAAGAACAGAAAATTGACTCAACAAACTAAAAGAAAATATTAACATTGAAGCAAATAATGATATAATATATGTAAATGTATACATATGTGTATATTATATATAATAGCTCCATATTTTATACATATGCATACATATATTATGAATACATACATATGTATATGTTACATATGCATATATATTTGCATTTTATACATATATTATATCACTATTACATATATGAGTCTCCAGAAGGAAATATAGAAAGCCTGTGGCAGAAGTAAAGTAGTAAATTGAGAGACAATAACTAAGAATTTTCCCAAATAAAGGACCTGAAGCCATAGATTCAAGAAGCATTGCAAAGCTCAAGCAGAATGAATACAAACAAAACCAGCATTGGGAAATGGCTGAAACCCCAAGATCAGGAGAAAAAAAAATCATAAAACCATCCAGAAGAAAGAATACATTTCTTTTTAAGGAAATAATAATAATACTCTGACTTCTCAACACAACTAGTGAAAGATAAAAATAATAGAATGATATCTTCATAGTACTGGAAAAAACAACAACAAAAACCACACACACAAAAAAAACCTGACAAACTAGGATGCTATAATTACCAAAACAATATTCTACAATGAAGGAAAAACAGAAACATTTTATTCAACAAAATCTAAGAACACTAATCATTAGCAGTTATTTACTAGAGGAAACATAAATAAGTAGTTTTTAGGCAAAAGAAAAATTATACAAGGTGGATGCCTAGAAATGAATAAAAAATGAAGAAGAAAGGAAAGGAGGAATATTGCAGCAATATCTAAATAAACTTTTACATCATGGAAAATTATTAATAATGTTGTTATGGTTTAAAATATTGAGGAAATTAAAATTTAATACAACAGTAGGGCAAAAGACAGGGGTTTTTTACATTATATGGGAAGAAGTAAACTGACATACCTTATGTTAGACTGTAGTGAGTTAAGAATAAATATTGTAATCTATAGTTCAACTAATAAAGAGCGAACTAAGAAAAGAAAATGGAGTAAAAAACATTTACTTACTCTGAAAGTAGTCAAGAAATGTGAGAAGGAAAGGTGTAGAACAGGTGAGAAAGTTGAAACTAGATTAGAAACATAAGGGAATTAGATTGGAAGTATATCAGAAATTACACTGAATGTAAATTAAATAATCCAGGAAACAGCTAAGATTATTCAACAGGAGTTAAATATATACACGGAAAGCAGATACTTTGTGTTAGTTTTCTTTTAATGTGTAACAAATTATCATAAACTTTGTAGCTTAGAATAACACCCATTTAGTAGCTCACAGTCCTATGCCAGAATCCCCTGTGGACTAAGCAGGATTCTTTGATGGGATCTCAGAAGGCTGAAATCAAGGTGTCCATCCAACTTTCATTTGCATCTGGGGTTCTGAGAGAAAATTTGCTTCAATGCTTATTAAGATTATTAAGAGTCTCCAACCTCTTGCCACTGAAGAACTGAGGTCTCCATTTCTTACCAGATGTTGCCTTGGATGTCCTCTTAGCTCCTAGAGGATGCTTTTGAATCCTTTCCAGTTGGCCTTCTCTAACATCAGTGCTATTGATGAAATATTTATTTTGCTCTTATCTTTTGCTCTTGCTTTGATTCTCTCTGACAGCCCCTCTACTACTCACCTGTTAATTTTTTAAAGGGATTTTGTGGTTAGATTAGCCCACCTGGAAATCACTCTTTTGATTAACCCAAAGTCAATTGATAAATAACTCTAATTACATCTGTAAAATACCTTTTGCCATATAGCATAATATAATTATGAGAATGATATCACTTGATATTTGCATTTTCACTTTTATGCGAAGGGAGGAAATTATACAAAGGGGAAAGTCAGGTTATCATCTTAGAGTTTTGTTGACCATATTGCATGTAAGAGAAAATCTTTAAATACGTAACTATATAAAACTTGAAAGTAAAAGTGAGGAAAAAGTATAGTATGCAGGTCCTAATCAAGATACAAACTATATATCTATATAAATATCAAAAATGCATAATTAAGAAATATTAATAAAGATAAAGAGACACTTCATAAGGATAAAAGGTTAATCTGCTAAGAAGCTATAGCAATGCTAAATTTCTGGACACTAAAGATTTAGCCATAAACTAAACAATAGATCTAAGAGGAGAAATCAGTAAATCCACAAAATAGGAGATGTTAACAGACCTTTCTCAATAACTAATAGAGCAAGTTGGAGGAAATTAACTACATATGCACAAAATTGTAGCGACATTATTAACAAAATTGATCTAATTGATGTATCCAGAATATTGAACGAAATAACTACATAGCACATATTTTTTAAGCATATATGAAACATTGACCAAAACTGACTATATGCTGGGTCTTTTTTTTTTTTTTGAGACGGAGTCTGGCTCTGTCGCCCAGGCTGGAGTGCAGTGGCGCAATCTCAGCTCACTGCAAGCTCCGCCTCCCAGGTTCACGCCGTTCTCCTGCCTCAGTCTCCCGAGTAGCTGGAACCACAGGTGTCCGCCACCTCGCCCAGGTAATTTTTCTGTATTTTTAGTAGAGACGGGGTTTCACTGTGTTAGCCAGGATGGTCTCGATCTGCTGACCTCGTGATCCACCCACCTCGGCCTCCCAAAGAGCAAGGATTACAGGCGTGAGCCACCGCGCCCGGCCTATGCTGGGTCTTAAAGCAAGTCTCAACAAATGTCCCAGGACTAAAATAGCAACAAAAGTGATTTTTAACCACAGCAGAATAAAGGTAAAAATTGATGATAAATATATGCCTTCCACACATAAAACTGTAACTTATTTTATTAAGAGAACTAAATAAATGAAGGTATATAAAATAGTCATAGACTAGAAAAATTAATATTATAAAAATATCTATTTAAACATATCTGTAGGTATTATATTAATGTAAAAATTACTGTGTTTTTGGTAGAAATTGATGAGTTGATTTTAAAATTTATATGGAAATACAAAGGGGCAGGAATAGGCATGACAACTCTTGAGGAACAAAGTTGGGGGACTTAAGCCAAATAGATGTCAGTAAGTTATTTATTCTGATAAAGTTTTTTATTCATAAGGTTATTTATTCTGATAATAAACTCACCTCATTGGCTCTAATTCTATTTTTTTCCACTTTAAATATCTGATAGTTGTCTACCTAATGTTTCACTGATTTTATCTGAAAGAAAGATTCTGTCTTTTCAGTCAACTATGCATTACTATAGCTGATCCCACACTGATCCCACATTAGTATAGCTGACGTACACACACCCACACACTCCAATATGTGTATATTTAATTCAGTATATACATATTGAATGTCAAGTGCTATAAAGTAAAGTGACAGGGACAGAAAAATAAATCAAAATAGCAGGATAGTGAGTCATAAAGTAGATCATTCATAGTGTTCATTTATTGTCACTTCATTTATAAGAAAGGTATTGTAGAACAGTGAAAATAGGACAATTTTTTATGAAATTGTGCTCCATCTGCTGGATTGGAAAAATAAAAAAAAGGAAAAAAAGCTTGACCCTTGTCTCACACCATACATGTAATTCAATTTCAGGCTGACTGGGATCAAATTCCAGAAGAAAACAATATGTTTCTAGAAAATAAAAGGAAAATGTATTTATACATTTTCGATGAACAAAGATTTGTTAACAGCATTAACCACTAAGAAAAAAGGTTAATCAAATAGGATATATTAAAAATTAAGAGCCCATTAGGAAAGTCAAAAGGCAAAACACCAAATGGAGAAGAGATTTGCAATACACATAGTTGACAAAAGCCTCAAGCCAGAATTTATAAAGAACTCCTCTAAGTTAACAAGACCAAGAAAAATAACCCAATGGAAAAAAATGGGCAAAGAGATTTTTATTAGCAATTTTACAAACGAAGATATCCAAAAGACTGCTGGAGTGGGAAAAGGGTGCTCAACCTTATTAGTTATTATGAAAATGCAATAAGAAAACAATCATGAGGCATCACTGCCTACTCAAAAGCTACAATTTAAAAATGATGTAATGCCAAGCTTTAGCTAGGTTTTAGGGCAACTGGAGTTTCTCATTACTACTGATGGGAATGTTTAATGGTACAAAAACCGTGGAAAGCTGTTATATATGCTTAAGTTCAACAAGTATATAACCTACAACCACGCACACCCACTCCTAAGTCTATGCTTAAAAATGCATATTACACAAATCATCAGACATACATGGTAATGGCCACACCAGTACTATCTATAAAAGCCAAAAATCAGAAAAAGCATAATTGTCTGTCAGTAGTCTAGTGGACAAATATTGCTCCACTCATGCAATAGAACAAGGCTATGAAATTTAACAAACTATTGCTACATACAACACAACAGCATCTCACAACATACACGACAAAACCTGTCACATGAATTTCAAACAATGCCGAATGACAGAAGCCTGACACAAAGGAACATAGATTTTATGGTTCTCATATAAACTTCCTATGTAGACAAAATTAATTGATGGTATTAGTAGGTTAAGTATTATATCTGGAGAGGAGTGTAAGTTTAGTGGCAGGAGGGGTGTCTCTAGGGTACCGATAAAACTATATTCTTAAAATCTGGCTGGTAGTTAAATATGTGCTCATTTTGTAATACATCTAGCTATACTTATTATTTGTTGCACTGTTTGCATATTATACCTTATTATTAAACATACCAAAGGAATTAAAAATAATGCTTGAGGGGTAATATTATTATATACATATTAGATACTTTTATAAGTATTTTGGTATAGTTTCTGAATGAAGAATTCCTAACCCCAGAGCATGCTATACTCTAAAAACTCAACTTTTTTTTTGCCATTGTGTTGAATTTGAATATAATCTAAAGAGAAAGGAAATATATTTTGTTCAATGCTGCTATTACATATGTAAGCCTCACCCACCTTGGTGAGGTAGGTAGGTAGCTACTGATGAGAAAACTGAGTTGCTAAAAAGTTAAACACTTTGCTTAAGATTGCATGTCTAACATCTGCTAAAGGAGAAGCTCAAAATTGGGTCTGAGTCCAAATCATGTTTCTTTCTCCTTGACCAAAATATGCAAGAGATTGTGTCAAGAAAGAAAAGAAAGAAAGAAAGAAAGAAAGAAAGGAGAGAGAGAGAGAGGAGAGAGAGAGAAAGAAAGAAAGAAAGAAAGAAAAGAAAGAAAGAAAGAGAGAGAGAGAGAGAGAGAGAGAGAGAGAGAGAGAAAGAAAGAAAGAAAGAAAGAAAGAAAGAAAGAAAGAAAGAAAGAAAGAGAAAGAAAGAAAGAAAGAAAGAAAGAAAGAAAGAAAGAAAGAAAGAAAGAAAGAAAGAAAGAAAGAAAGAAAAAAGAAGAGAAGAGAAGAAAGAAAGAAAGAAAGAAAGAAAGAAAGAAAAAGAGAGGAAGGGAAGGAGGGAGGGAAGGAGGGAGGGAGGGAGGGAGGGAGGGAGGAAGGAAGGAAGGAAGGAAGGAAGGAAGGAAGGAAGGAAGGAAGGAAGGAAGGAAGGAAGGAATTGGCATAAGACTGTATCATTTTATGAGAAGTGAATTTACACACCTAAAATTCCAAGCCCCAGCTCCAGGAAATGGATCATTTGTACACATCATCTTTGTGGCAGCACAAAAACTCAATGTTCTTATATAAATAGTGGAAACAAATAGAACTACTGGAAGAATAGAATTCATAACCTATTCCCAAAGTTGACAGAGGAAGAGAAAAAAATCCCAAAATGTTTTTACTAAATCTGGCTTCTAAGGATTTTCAGAGTTTATGAAGTTCCAATAATAAAGTTACCTCAGTGGCTCTGATTTTTTTTTTTTTTTTTTTTTTTTTTTTTTCCCCTAGAGACTGAGTCTAGAAAAGTCGCCCAGGCTGGAGTGCAACGGCGAGATCTTGGCTCGCTGCAACCTCTGCCTCCTGGGTTTGAATGATTCTATTGCCTCAGCCTCCCCAGTAGCTGGGATTACAGGCATGCACTACCACACCTGGCAAATTTTTTTATTTTTTATTTTTTTATTTTTAGTAGAGATGGGGTTTCATCATGTTGGCCAGGCTGGTCTCAAACTCTTGACCTCATGATCTGCCCGCCTCAGTTTCCCAAAGTGCTGAGACTACAAGCATGCGCCACCATGCCCGGCAGTGGCTCTGAATTTTATTTCCACTCTAAATGCCTGACATTTGTACCTAATGTTTAATTAAAACAACCAGCAGTCCTCCTAGGTAGCTATGCATTGCTGCAACTGACATATATTTACTACTTCACTCAGCACAAATAGTTTGCTTGCCCATTGTGTGCCAAGTGCTATGCTAAGCCATGCACATAGAACAAAAGATAGGCTCTCTTTTCAAAAAAAAAAAATTCTGACTAGAAGAGAGATGAAATAAGTCACAAGGCATTTACAGCCCAGAACGAGCACTTCTTTTATTTATTTATTTATTTATTTATTTAGAGACAGAGTCCAGAGCGAGCACTTCTATGAAAGCTGTAAGTATAGTATCCAATGCAAGAAAAAAAGGAGTCGGAGAAGTTTAGAAAGAAATATGAGTGTATCAGGAAGGGACTGTGAGTGGAACCAGGCAAAGGCATTTTAGGAGAGCTCTCAGAGAGCAATCCCTGGCAGAGAAAGGAGCATGGAATTGAGAAAGTAGACTTTTCACAAAATTAAACCTAGTTTAGTAAAATTTGTGTATTGAGTGTAAAAAGGATGTGTGTCAAGGGATGAGTCACAATAAATCAACAGAAGGCATATTACAAATGTCTTTGGGATTCATTTTAAGAAACAGACTCCTCATGAAGATAATGCAAAGTCATTGAAGAATTCTGAGGTTGGATTTTGGTTCTTAAAACTATCACTCGGTACAATTGGAGTACAAACAGAAATTCGACGAAATTGGAGTCAGGAAGGGAAAACACGCAACAAGGCTGTTGAAGGTAACCAAGCAAGAGATGAAGGTGATCTGAATTTGCATAGAATTAACATCATGGTGTAATGTGTAGAATAGGAAGATATTAAAAAGAAACAATAGACAGAATTTGGTTTGAGATTAAGAAAAAAGAAGAAGTCAAGGGTGACACCCATTTCTCATTGGGTGCGTGGTAGCAACCTCTAGTAACATGGGGACTAATTGGAGAGAAGCACATTTATAAGGAAGATGTTAGGATACATTTTGTATCTGTTGAATTGAAGGCACTAGTGGAGCAGTAACGCTAATATTCTAGTAGGCAATTGAATACGTAGGACTAGAAGTCTAAAAAGAAATGTGGCTGGAAGCTAGAATGTGGGGGTCATCAGGTCATGGTGATTATTGAAGCCAGTGGTGAGGACAAGATCACAGGAGAGGTGGGTGATTGTTAATAGGCCAATAGGCCTCACTGGTCATTGGGATTCTGGAGAGAGAGGCACTTCCTCTCCCCTATCCCTTCACATTTTTTCTTCTCTCTTATGTTGGTGCCTGTGCCAGAGTAGCCACCAATCAATTTAAAAACCAACATAATAAGTAAAGAAGACCTGCTTCAGAGAACAAAGCCAAGACCATTTTACTGACACCTGGATCCCCCATTGCAATGAATGCTGCCAGGTGAGCTTAAGAATCACCTACATTTTCTACCTTCATCTAGGAAAGCGAAAGAATGAATTCCCTTTGTGAATTTAGCCCTCTGCTGGCATCAAAAAGAATAGATTAAATTTGTTATGTCAGCCAAGATTCCCTTCTCACAGATTTTGCTATTAAAAAATTAGTTCTGCTGGCCAAGCGCGGTGACTCACGCCTGTAATCCCAGCACTTTGGGAGGCCGAGGTGGGCGGATCACGGGGTCAGGAGATCGAGACCATCCTGGCTAACACGGTGAAACCCCGTCTCTACTAAAAATACAAAAAAATTAGCTGGGTGCAGTGGCGGGCGCCTGTAGTCCCAGCTACTCGGGAGGCTGAGGCAGGAGAATGGCGTGAACCTGGGAAGCGGAGCTTGCAGTGAGCCGAGATCATGCCACTGCACTCCAGCCTGGACGATAAAGCGAGACTCCGTCTCCAAAAAAAAAAAAAAAAAAAAAAAAAAAAAAAAAAAAAATTTAGGTCTGCTTAATGGTGTCTTATATTTACACAATAATTTATAGTTTTCAAAACACTTTCACAAGTTGTTTTGAGTCTCATGCAACTCCAAAAGGTCCACTATTATTCCCATTTCATTGACAAGCAAAGAAGAAATGTGGATGTTTCCAGTTTATTACTTATTAATGCTTATAATCCAGTTTTTTCCTTTTTTTTTTTTTTTTTTTTTTTGATACAGCCTCACTCTGTCACCCAGGCTGGAGTGCAGTGGCATGTTCACAGCTTACTGCAGCTTCGGCCTCCTGGGCTCAAGCAAATCCTCTTGCCTTAGCTTCCCAAAAGCTGCAACTTCAGATTTGCACCACCATGACTGGCTACCTTTTGGAAATTTTGGGTAGAGATGGGAGTCTCATTGTGTTGCCCAGGCTGGTCTTGAACTACTGGACTCAAGTCATCCTCCCGTCTTGGCTTCCCAAACTGGGATTACAAGCATGAACCACTGCTATGCCATAATTCAGTTTTCTGATGCCAGTTATATAAAGTGAAAGTCAAATATCCTGACTGGACTGATATAACCTAAAAGTTGCCACTTCTCACCATTCTTTGTCTGCTTTGGTCTGCGTTCCCATTCTGTTAGAAGAGAGGCAGTAGTGTTACAGTCAAAAGCACACTTGAGATTAGACCTGCATTCCAGTTTCAGCTGCATCCAGTGCATTCATTAGTGTGTGCCCTAACCTTCCCAATTATGAAATGAGAATAGCAGTACTTGTCTCATAGGACTGTCATTGTGTGCAGATAAGACAGCACAGTGTCAAGTGTCAACTGCAACGTGCCATGCACAGTGGACAGCAATGATTTGTACACTTCCACATCAGTATCATCCAAGGGAGCTTTTTAAAAATGCTAAAGTCACTTTGAGAGGCTGAGGCAGGTGGATCACCTGAAGTCAGGAGTTTGAGACCAGCCTGGCCAACAGGGTGAAACCCCGTCTCTACTAAAAATACAGAAAATTAGCCAGGCATAGTGGCAGGTGCCTGTAATCTCAGCCACTTGGGAGGCTGAGGCAGGAGAATCGCTGAAACCTGGGAGGCTGAAGTTTCAGTGAGCTGAGATTGAGCGACTGCACTCCAGCCTGGGCGGCAGAGTGAGAATCCATCTCAACAAAATAAACAAAGCTAAAGTCTGGGTCCCCAAATTCCTGGGAGTGGATTCAGTACATCTGTATTTCTAAAAATACAATTGAAAAACACTAGTTTAGGTGTCATGAACTTGACAATTACAGTGAGGCAGCAAAGTAAGACTGCTCTGAGTGTGTGCTCAGGACTCAGATGTCCCTAGGGCAAAACCTCAGCACCACCACTCACTGGCTTTGTGATCTAAGCAAAGTGTTTCATCCTGTGATCCTTAGTTGCTGTATATTTAAAATGAAACAGCAGATCATTATACTAATTAAAGGCATATAAATCCTTTGCCACAGCACCTTATGCAGAAAAACCTTCAAAATAGTCACTGTTGCAATAAATATTAATGCATGCCTTCATGTTTCATGAGCTGGGTGAGTCACTGAAGCCCTTATCATATAGCTTCTGCCTTCAGCATCACAGTCCTGGCTCCTGTGAGGCAGTCAAGTTATTATCTCAGAGTGGAGACTGGAAGCAGTGAGAGCTCAGCCAGCACTAACTCTGAAACTTCCCTTGTTTCCACAAACCTCTTTCCAGGACCCCAGAAAACTGCAAAAAGAGTTTGACTATGAAGCTTAGAGAATTACTGGAGACAGATCTACTGACAATCATAAAAGACAACTTTGAAAAATGTGTTCTGAAATGTCCTGCAGAGAAAAACCTTAAATCTTGACTTTTGTTTGCCTCTAACTCCCTGCCCATTTAGGAGGCACAGGACAAGCAAGCTCCCATCTGAGATGAAGCCACTGGGTAGGAAGAGGTTCTCTCATAAATGTGACCAATTCATTCATGTGAATGTCTGCACTGACTCTTCATTCATACCCAACTGTGAGGTGGGGGTAGGATCCCACTTAAAGAGGAGAAAATTTCACCCTGGAGAGTTAGAGACACTGAACCAGGCCAGCATATTTTAAGAAAATCACTCTCCTTAATTTTTCTGTCAGTATGATTCAATGCCTCCCAAGGTTTTATTCTTTCATTTGAGGCAACAGTTCCATAGCATAGTTCTCACTGCTCAAAGGGTGATGAGGTACTGTCATCAGTATCACCTAGGAGTTTGTTAGAAATGGGCATTGACTTCTCCGTCCAGTCAAATACTTATAGTAGTATCAATTTCACATCACTTTTATTACTTCTTCTAAAGTACTGCATTTGAGGGAAAGTTCCTGGCAAACATATTGGTCTTTAAGTCTTCTCAAAGGAAAAGAGAACCCCAAATCAGCCCAGCAAGAGCTCTGACATTAGTGCAGTGATTACGCATACAACACTAGGTAATCAACCTGAGAAGTTTACTGCCCACCCACTTGAGAGGTTAGTGTTATTAGCTAATTAAAGAGAGGATCTGTCCTCTTTTATATATCGCACTTAATGAATTAGATAATCCCAGCATAGTTACCATGGTATACTATTTATAAAGACCTGCCATTTGGTTGTAATTTTTCAACTGATTAGAGCTTAATTTCTCTTGTAAATTGCCTACAAGTAACAAATATACCATAGCAGGGTGTCCAGGTTTATGGCAAAGTAAAATTTATCTGGTTGGGTTTCTTTCCCTCTGAAGTAAAACACAGAACTGAGGTTTTCATTTCCTTTATATCCAGATTCATGGGAACAAGGAAGACACAGATGAACTGACTGTAATAGAAATGAAAATACACAACTGTAATGAAAGAGAAACAGTGGTTTTTCCTTTAAATATATTATGTTCTCTTGTTGCCTTATTTGTGTCTTTCTGGAATGACAAGACATTTGTATAAAAATAAAGAGGAGACCTTCTACCTGAGCATATTTGAATCATTTATTTTTTCACTCAAAGCCTTTAAATAAACCAGTTCATATTATGTTCTTCACTCTCCCTCTGCCTCTACCACCCTCTGTCTCAAATGCATCCACCTCATTACAACAAGCGTCACTCATTTTTAGATTCCAATTTGCCACCATCCCACACAGACCTGCTGTTCCATCTCTTCATGTTAATTCCCATAAATAACTGATATCAAAATGCAGTCCTGGAGATACACTTCAGAAAACTTCTTGTGTTGAGAAACTAGAAACTAGAAGGCTATTCAAGGCATTGGAAGTTGCTAGAGATTTGTTTAATCCTTATTTGAGGTTTCAGCAACACATTAATAGCAAAAGGTTAGCACTGTCCATCGTAAAATTGCAGTAATATATAAAGCATAGCAAATGTAGCTTTTAAAAAATTTCAAGAGCAACTTCCAAGTAACCCATATGTTCATAGGCTGCTTATATCGATGCAGGATAATTTATGTACCAAACACATATGTGATTCCTAGGACATATTTAGGAGTGTACAGTGTTTTAAAGGTTTTTAAGTTGAGATCATCTATTTGTATATATGACTTGATGATGAGTGTCTATATTATGCACTTAAGTCATCCTATTATCTAAAAGGAATACACTGCAGCTTAACTTTTCCAAAGTGTTCCATAAACTTGATACCTAACTTCTAAAGTTCATGAAATGTGAATTTAAAAGCAATCTAAGCAATCAGTTTATTTTTTTTCATAGGAAGGGCCTCTCAGAAAGAATTTTAAGATTCTAAGGTCAAACGGTGGATAGAATTAGTCAGGGTTAATTGCCATGGCTATGAAATCCTTATAGAATTGTCAGCTATATCCAAAAGATAGTGAGTTTTCACAACTGCATTTTCAGTGCAACTGAAAAGATCAAAGTATATTCTTACTATGAGAATTTGTATTTATTTTTCTAGGACTTTTCTTTAATATATTTTATGACACCATGTCTTGGCACCTCCTTCTAATGAGGAGAGTTGAATGCTCTAGTAGTTAAATGCCATGAATAGCATCAAGAGGAACAAAATTTAACCTGGATTGTTTTCTTATCATTCAGTATTTTTAAAATTGTGTTCCTTAGAATCCCATATTCTCTAAACAGTTAATGATAAACCACAAAGAAGAAAAGAGAAAGGAGCTGAACCCTTGGAGCTTCTGTCTCTTGTCCCTCCTACAACAGAATCATCTCCATCTCATAAACTTTATTAGTAATGGGTTCTATATCAGATTGCACTTCAAGAAAGGGCTTTGCTAAATATAATAGTGCTGAAAACTACTATTTTAGTATATTAATCCAACATGGCTAGAGAGCTTAATAATTCTGAGAGATATATGACATATAGATATGATGACCAAATATCTCACTTTACAAATTACTGAAGTGCCAATTGTGTGGAAAAGAGATATTTAACTGGATTTCTATCTACACCCTATTCCAGAGGTTGGTAAATTATCTCAGCTTACACCAGTGGTCCTAATGCTTCCTTCCAAAAAGTCTCAATTGAAATTATAAATCATATAGCCACTCCACATTTAGAGGCTCGACATTTAGAAAACAAAGAACCAGTAACTTAATATGCAATGAAATTCTGTTGGGAGGCAATTCTGAGTTCTAGGCTATGATTCCTCCACAAAAAGTAAAAGACAACTTTTTTTTTTCAACAGGTCTGAGAAGACATCATGGGTGATAATATTGTCTTCCAAATAAACTTCAGTTTTGTCTGACAATTTGGAAATACGTTCATTTATCCTATAATAGTCATGACTTTCCTAAAATGGTCATCATTTATTAGAACAGATCATTTTACTTTTTCTGTAAAATTCCAGACAGTAAATATTTTAGAGTGTGCAGGCTTTATCATCTTTGCCACAACTACTCAATTCTGTCATTATAGCAGAAAAGCAGCCACAGACAGTATGGAAATGAATGAATGTGATGATTTCAAGTAAAGTTTTATTTCTAAAAATAAGCAGTGAGCCAGATTTGGCACCTGGGCCATAGTTTGTCAGCCCCTGGAATAGAAAGTAAACAGTAATCCAGTTAAATATCTTTCCCCCATACAATTGATGCTTCAGTAATTCATCAAGTGAGGATATGAAAAATAATTCCCTCCATGTCAAGTGTTGTCAAGTCTTCTGCTGAGTTGTAATTAAGATGACTTATTAACAGTAGATTCGAAAGGACCTATTGTCCTAGGTATTCCAAATTCATATTATAGCCATTCAAATGAATTGCCTGCCTGCATATATTTTGTCTTGAGCATGGAAAACCTTGACATAACAATCCAACCTAATTAAGCAATAACAGCATGGAAACAAGCACACCCTTAGTTAAAGTAATATTTCTTTCATAAGAAGTCATGAAAAGAATATGGGTTTACAACAGCATCTGAACCATGAAAAATACATTTATTTCAATGCTGAGTGGGAGAGAGTCACTGGGACTATTCCACAAAGTAAAATCTTTTCTATTTAAAAACTAGCTATGGAACACACCCACTCACAAGTAAGCATCCTGAATGCTTTCCAGAGGCATGTCTGAACAGGGTCACACAGATCTATAAAAGCCATGGCTATAAAAATTAGTGATTTTTCCAAGGAGACAATGTGTCAGCAGAGCTCCAGTGTTTGAAAGACAATTACAAAGTTCATAGTCGTGAAATCTGGATGCAAATTCTGACTAGCCCCATTCATATGGCTTCGTTTTGAAAAGGTCACTTCACTCTCTGAGTCTTATGTTTCCTGTATGCAAAAATGAGCATTTTGAATTAGATAGCATGCCAAGTTTCACCCTACACAGAAGCCACTACAGCAGAGAAACAGGAGGCCTGGATTCAGTCCTTGTTCCACCAGCTTAGTGACCATCAACAAGTCACTTAATTTCTCAAAGCTTTTAAAGTGGACCTAAAAATAATGGTGACGGTTCTGTAGGCATATTGTAGGTAATAACAAGCTAATGTGCAAAAAACTCTTAGCTTGATATGCCTGGTAAAAAGTAAATATTAACTGCTTTTTGATATTTGGTAGATAGATATTCCAGTAACGACATTGAAAGTACTCTTTAAACCCTGCAAAACAAAAAGCTGGATACATAAAACTAGGGCCCAGTATAACTGTTCCTTTAAAAGATGATAAATATATACTATAGATGATTAATAGATAAGCAGAAAGATGATAGATACATAGATAGAAATATGTGTTCCTCTCTTCTTTGTGGGTCTATGAATAAAATGTGTCAAATAACACTTAATTTAAAAATTCTTCCAGAAGGATAATGAGATATTTAAAAAAAAAAAAAAAAAATTCCACCCACCCTAATGGTGGGGAAGGAACCTGGTTGGATAGTCTCTTCTCATTTACCTTAAAGACAATTGAATTTCCTAAAGAAGTAATTTGTTTAAAAATCAAACAAATAAAATATTAAAAATTACAAAATAAAGACAAGAGTCTTCAGATCAAAGAGCTTAATGAGTAGTGAGTATCAATGCTGTAATGGAGAAGCCTGCAGCAGCCAAAGGCAAGAGGAAGAGAGGCAAAGAAGACAGGCCAAGGCTGAAGAAAGGCAACCTGTGGACAGCTCATACTAAGGAATGACTTGGATCAACCAGGAAGAAACACCACGGTCCACTTGACAGAAGTGGCCTAAACAAAGGGCCAGATGGTAAATATTTTAACCTCTATGCACCATATAACCTCTGGTGCAAATATTCTCATATTTTTAGTGTGGAAGCAATCATTGATAGTAAATAAACTAATGGTATGGCTGTTTTCCAATAAAACTTTATTTACAAATCAGACCAAAGCCACATTTAGCCCACTGACTGGAATTCACAGCCTCCTACTTTGTATCATATCTCAATTCTTTGCTTTTATTAATTTCTTAGTAGGATGGAAAATAGTTTTCAGTAATAGATTTGGGAAGGACATGTGGATGCTATTACTTGAGTTTGCCTATCTGAGAATATATTTCTGTGACCTTCGCACAAAGATCATAGCTTGGTTAAATATAGAATTATTAGAAGTCAGTTGGATTCTGTCATGCTGTTCCACTGTCTCTTCTAGAGTATAGAGTGCCTACAGTTTCCTTCTTTTGAATTGTCTCAAGTCCAGATGATTTCCCACATTACATTTTAGCGCATAGCTTTTTAGCAAATGATTTTTCAAATGTGCTTCTTTTAAAAATTACTGATTAAAAAAGAAAAGGTAGGAAAAAGTAATCAATTTCTTTGCTTTTCTTACATTGTTTTTGATAGATGCGTGGAGAGAATGAGAAAGAAGAAAAACTGAAGAAGTTTTTGGTATTTTTATTCCTCTGATAGTTTTACATTAGATATATCATCTTCTGGAATGTGAAAATATGAAAAAGAAATTCTCTAGAGTCTTGTGCTTTTCTTATAACTAGTCTATCTCACAGGAGGACAATTCACAAATCAGTCACCTATTTAAATGATTGAATGATTTCACAATCTATTGCTTTTCCTCTGTTGGCTCACATGACAGAGAACATTCTGATGGATTTTGATAGAAAATGGTCCCCTGAACACCACAATGAGAAGAAGTTTTTATATTTTGTGTGGTGTTTTGTTGCCAGATTAAAATCCAGTTATTTGCGAGTGGCTGAAAACTTCAGTCATATGCAGGGACATATCAAGGAGTTACCCTGCTCTACTGAAATGTGCTGATTTTGTAGCAATCCAAAGGCTACTGGAGCTTTACCTCCGCCTGGCTGGCAGTGTTACCTTTATTAGGAGTGCATTGTGAAATAGTCCCTCACAATGAGCACTTTTGCACCAAATGTAGCCTGGAATTTAGAACTACAATTTCATGCTCTATGTGTCAGACCTTGATTGTGTTTTGGAGTGGTGAAGAGACCATTAGTACTCTGGGTCCAATTTCTCATTATATGCAAGAGGTAGCTTGAAATCAATCCTTTTCTCAGGTTACCTTATCTGCAACAGAACATGTATATTTCCCTTTTTTGTATTAATTAGGAATCTCCTTTAATTGGTTTATTTTTTAAGTAAGTTATTTCATAATAATTGTGATTCAATTTTATGGACACAAAAAATTATTTATGATGAAGAGTAAGCCTTGTGATGACATTAGATACCTTCCACCATGGAAGGAACAGTAATTTGTCCTGTGGGATACTGATTTGCTTTTCCTGTTAGCAATGTTTCTGCCAAAACTACTACCTATGATCTAATACAAAGTCATCTTCACCTCTTACAATTCTGCCAACATTGCCTCCAAAAAAAGAAAAAAAAAAAACCACTTATTTTATAATGAAAGAGGTGGTGTATCAGGCTTACCCCTACAGATGGTATTGGTTTTAGTGCATATTGCATCACCTAAAAATAATTGGCCTTATGGAAGAGTGGATTGGCTCACTGACGGTCAATTTCTAGATCAATAATCGATTGCTGCTGAACAAGTCACTCCCAAAATTTTAATTAAAACAATAATTTATTTTCTCATAATTCAGTATGTGGAAAGGCAGTTCTAATCATTTTGCTTGGGCTCCTCATTTGACTGCAGTAGCTGAATGTTATGTTTAGGCTACATGGTCCAATTTGACACTTTGCTAGTGTCTGGGTTCTCACCTGGGATGGATGGTTGGGAAGGCTAGGCCTCTTTCTTCTTCTAGCCTGTTTTACACAATGACAGACACATTCTGAGAACAAAGCATGAAGGACAATCAGTGGTCAAGACTCTTCTTGTGTCAATGCTACACATTGACAAAGTAGTCAGATGGCTAAACCCATACCCAACAGAAGAAAGAGGACATTAATATAATAATCTACCACAATTTACCACACTGAGCTTTTTGAGACTTTTCCATGCCAAATTCTGTTAAACATGCATATCAGGTGGTAGTTCCTTGTCGTTGAACAGATGCCCCCCAAAATAGAATAGGGAGATGAGGCAAAATGTGCCATGTTGAATGCTGGCTTTGTTTCCCATTGAAAAATCGCCTTTCAAATGCAGTATATAATAGATAACCTAATCTTTACAGTCCTCTGAAATTGGATGTCAGGTCTTATTGATACACTTACTAGTGAGAGTTTATGGTAAATTGGTAATTTATAGTTTTTTGAAGTTTCTGAAATTTTAAAAATAATCTTACAGAAATGATTCATTTGAATAATGTAAATTTATGTTTTTATCTTTATGTTGAAGATATTTTAAAGTGATTTTGTAAATTTCTTGTATTTACTACATGATAGACACATAGAAGTACTACCTGAAAAATTATCAAGGGATTTAATGTGAATTTTCCTAGTGAATCCTTCGAACAAGATGAAAATTATTGCTACAAGTGCTTTTTGATAAATGTAATCAATTCTCTTGATAATAATAATTATGGATATAATTCACCATTTATTACCTGTCATCATTGAGCAAATAGCAAAGAAGGAATTAACCTTTGAGCAGAATTAAATGAACATGAAAGAGCTCAATGCTATAGGAGTGAAAATATTTATACAAATGCTAATTGAGAATTTGGCATTTAAGTTAAATGGCATAAAATAATGTTTTTCAGGCAAAGAGGAAAAAGCACCAATAAAACCATCCTTACAAACTTTATGTAGGCTAAACATTAAAGGGCTTGAATTTGTAAAAGATTTTTTATCTTTTAATAAGGCTAGGGCTATGAATAAAGTTTATATCTCAGGACCTGCATTTATATGTGGCTATAGTTTAAAACTAATTTAATAATAATGGCTGTCAAAGAAACTCAATATGTTCAGTCAAAATATTCAAATTTTTGCTTGTGAGGTATGTTTCAGTAATACCAATGCAACTCTAATTTATTTTTTGAAAATGCCAATCTGATCCCATTAAAGAAAAAAAATGTTAAAAATATTTTTTCTAACCATTTCTATTGGCATTCTACAGAAACACTTAAATTGAAAATGGTGCTCATGGGACTGACTGATTGGAAATATATAAACAAAATGTAAAAGCCCACATATAAACAAAGTCATGTTATTTCATTTTCCTAAATTATCTTGGTATAGGTAATTGGCTTATACATAAATCCATCTATCCCTAGAGGTTGCGGCTTTTGGAAGGAAGGCTTTTCATGGGTAGTAATTAGGGTTAGGCTCAGCTACAAGTAACAGAGATCCAAAAATTGGGGCTTAAATAAAATAGGGCCATTTCCCTCTCATGACCAACTCTAGGTATAGGCAATCCAGGGTAGATATGGTGGCTTTGCATTCCTCTGAATCCAACCTGCTTCCAGTTTTGGTCTCTTTCTGCCTAGGTTGTGGCCTTTATCCTCATCATATGAGATGGAAATCCACACATCACTCTACTATCCAAACCTTGGTTGGAGATAGAAGAGACCAAGGAGTAAAGAGCACCCTCAAGCTTTTTCTTTAAAGAAGTTTCTTAGAATCTGTCATCTAACATACACTTCAGTGTATATCACATTGACCAGAACATAGTAACATAGCCACACCTGGCTGAAAAGGGGACTAGGGAATGAAAACTGTATTTACATTTTCTCAGCTTAAAATTCTTATTTCTATGGAAGAAAAGAAAACAGATATTTGAAGGAAACTAATTGTCTCAGCCACAAATTCTCTTCTTGATCTTCACGTTCCCTGAACATTTCCTAGTACTTAACAAATTGACTTTAGGTAAATTCTTGTTGAGTAAATTAATAAGGAAAGAATGAGTGGATGAAGCAGAGTAATGTGTTTCAACTGGAGTGTTAATTAATGTAAATGAAGATTCCAAAATAAGATTATCCTAATCAATTTCTCAATCTTTTTTTTTTTTTTTTTTTTTTGAGACGGAGTCTCGCTCTGTCGCCCAGGCTGGAGTGCAGTGGCGCAATCTCGGCTCACTGCAAGCTCCGCCTCCCGGGTTCACGCCATTCTCCTACCTCAGCCTCCCGAGTAGCTGGGACTACAGGCGCCCGCCACTGAGCCCGGCTAATTTTTTTCTATTTTTTAGTAGAGACGGGGTTTCACCATGGTCTCGATCTCCTGACCTTGTGATCCGCCCGCTTCGGCCTCCCAAAGTGCTGGGATTACAGGCGTGAGCCACCGCGCCCGGCCAATTTCTCAATCTTTATAATAAATATGTTGAGATAGAAGTCAACACTGAAGTCAAAACTGTCATTTTACCTATGACACTTATGGAAAAAGAATATTGGATAAATGCACCAGTAAGCTGTAAATAAATTAAATGTCATATCCTAGCTATCAAGAATTGATATTTGGACAATGAATAGATCCCATTTTTTGAGGGCTGACCACATGCTTGGAACTCCGTGTAGTGCACTACAGACATCATCTCATTTGATCTTCAAATCTATTTCGGACAACGGGTACAACTACCCCAGAAATGAGAAACTAAACTCTACAAAAGTTAGGTCAGTCTCTCATGGTCACTGGAAGCAAGAAGCAGAATTCAGACATGGAGTTGGCTGCCTCCCAAACCTTTCTTCACTGAGAATGTCAGATACCAAATTAGGAAATGAGATTGGATTGGCAGCCTACAGCCAGATTATGGATAGCCTTGAATTCAGGCCAGTGAATTCTTTTTTATTCTGACACAAATTGAAAATTGTTAGAAATGTTGAAGAATGTGATAAATATGAGGTCTTAGGAATATTATCTTAAGAGTGTTGTACAGAATGCAATGGAAGGTAAAGAAGGAGCAGAGAGGCCAATTCAACACTCGCAGTTCTCCAGGAGTAAGTTAATTCCTAGACTAGAATTGTAGCTTCAGAAATTGGAATATTGTTACAGAGGTAGGTACATTACAAAGAAAAACAGAGAGAAGAATTTGGAAGACACAGGTGTGTGCTGTAGTTCTACATGTCTCCCAGGTTTCAAGTCACAGTGCAGAGGCTGTAAAACAGCAGCTAGAATCCCATCCCCTGGTCTTTGGTTTTCCATGGCCCCACATGCCTGTAGGTAGGCTCACCCTCACCCAAGTTGTAGACTTATCTATACAGTGGAGCAGGAGATGCATATAAACCTGCAGACCACTGTCTGGTAGAGCTGAGTATTCCAGGTCTTAGAGTTCACACTTCCCCCAAAGTCCTATCTTCAAGTCAGGACTAGAATGGGGTGCTTTGCTGGCCCACACTATAAATCCATGGTAACTAAGTGGAGGTCTGAGTGGACTTCCACTTAGTTTTCTCTAATCCTTTCTTCTTGCTGAGTCCTTCCTGTGGATGAAATTTTAATCCTAAAAAATCTTACCATTGTACTGATAACTTGCTTTATGAGAATCACTGGTCTTATCAATTTTGGCATACCAGCCACAGGGGTCTTCTTGCTCCTAGGCTCCACTTATGCTTTGGGGATCCCCATTTGGAAGCTCAGTTCCAATATCTAAACCTGTTTTGACTCGTGGACCTGGGGCTTCCCAAACAAATCACTTACTCAATTGTTTACTCAAATTCAGAGGACTTAGATTAGGTCCTAAAATAGTATCTCTTTTTCCTGCCCTTACATACTTCATGACATGGCTCAGAGTGGTACCATATAATCATATAATTTATGAGTCATCGTTGAAAGTATTGGATTTTAGATGTAGGTGAGTCAAAAACATCAAGCAGTCCTTTTGGAAGATGGAGATGAAGAATCTGAGCTCTGTAAGAAGTAAAGCCTGTAAGTTCAGACCTGAGAGTCATGCTCATTTGAAGTTAGGTCACAGAAATTGTTGGCTAAAATAAAGCACTAGAAAAGAGAGACAGAAGGGAACCATTAAACTCATATGAAAACCTCCAAAGGTATAAAATTAATTAATTATAAAATAGATAATATGAGTTGACATAAAATTAAGCTAAAATTGGACTCTGTCATGGAAATTGTGGTGCATGTAAGTTTTATAATTTTTTAAATTGACTTAAATATCAATAGGAACTGAAGAGATGAAAGAGAAAAGGGGCTGGTAAAGGCCAGTAACCTTCAGGAGTGGAGTCAACATAGAATAGTGGAAGAATAGATTATAAAGACTTAATAAGGGATCACATGAAAAGAACATGAAAGCAGAAGATATAGAAGATTCATAAAAATCAGAAAAATGGGAAGAACAATCTGGAGAAACTTCAGAGGGGAAGATTTTACCTATTTTTAGATAAAATAAAGTTTTGGTTTTCAAGTAAGAGCATCTGTATTAGTCTTGCCTCAAGAGATAAAGTGTAGAAGATGCCTCCTCTGAATTTTTTAAACTACTTTCTTGAGTCATGTGCAAATACTGAATGTTAATTATATGCAATTAAGAGGGTGAATACATGATTCTCTGACTGTAGATTCATCAAGCTATTTTTTTTTTTTCTTGCTAGTTATCCAGTAGTTTCTCCATGTGAAATCACTTTTCTGTTTGTTTTTTTTTTTTTTTAATATGAGCATCTGACCTCAAATAATTGTATGGTTTCTTTTTCTACTAATCTAGTATGGACTACATAAGAGCCACAAATATTTCTTTACCACTCTTTCTGAACAGCTTTATTGAAATATAGTTCACATATTATACAATTTACTCATTTACAATGTATAATTTAATGCTTCCCCTTATATCCAGAGTTGCAACAAAAGCAGTTTTAGTATTATTTTTATCACCCTGAAAAGAAACTCCACATTATTTGAAGGTGACCCTCTAATCTTCTTCTCTCTCCTCACTCCCAGATCTACGTGGCCGCCAATATGTTTTCTGTCTCTATAGATTGTCCTACTCTGGGCTTTTAATATAAATTGAATCATACAATATATTATCCCTGAGATTCGTTCCTTCCATTTAGCATAGTGTTCTCAAGATTCATCAATGTTGTAACATGTATCAGCACATTTCTTTTTACTGGCAAAAATAGCACATCATATGGATATAACATATTTATCTATTTATCAATGGATAGACATTTGGATTGGTTCCATGTTTTTGCTATTATAAATAATGACACTATAAACATTCACATGCAATTTTTGTGTGGATATATGTGCTTATTACTCTTAGGTATATATTTGGAGTGGAATTATTGTATCTTATGTCACTGCATGTTTAAACATTTGAGGAACAGCTAGACTGCTTTCTAAAGCATAGAATTATTAAAAATTAGTTAAGGAACACATGAAGAAAAAATGGAAGCAGAAGATGTAGAACATTAATGAAAACCAGAAAAAATGAGAAAAAACCATTTGGAGCAAGAATAGAGAGGAGAATTGGGTAAAATGAAGTTTTGGTTTTCAAGTAAGAGTACACTCACTCTTAAAGTTTTGGTTTTCAAGTGTCTGCACTATTTTGCATTCCCACCATCAGTGGATAGAATTCCAACTACTCTACATACTGTCAGTACTTGTTTTTATCTGTCTTTTTTGTTATTACTATCCTCATTGATGTGAAGTGATATATCATTATGGTTTTGATTTGAATTTTTCAGATGAGTAATGATGTTGAATATCTCTTCATATGTTTATTAGCCATTTGGATATCTTTAGAGACTGTCTATTCAGATCCTTTGCCCATTTTTTCACTTGGTTTATCTTCTTACTATTGAGTTATAGAGTTATTGAATTTTTTATATATTCTTGATACAAGGCCCTTACCAGATACATTATTTGCAAATATCTCCCCATGATGTGGGTTGTCTTTTCACTTTCTTAAGGGTGCCATTTAAAGCTCAAAAGTTCTAAATTTTGACAATTTCCAGTTTTTCTATTTTTTCTTTTGTTGCTTATGCTGTAGGTGTCATATCTGAGAAAACTTTGCCTAATCCAATGTCATGCGGATTTACGTCTATGTTTTCTTATAAGAGGTTTACAGTTTTAGCTCTTACATTTACTTATTTTATCCATTTTGAGTTAATTTTTGTATGTGGAATATGGCAGAGATATAATTCATTATTTTGTATGTGGATATCTAGTTGTCCCAGCCTCATTCATTGAAAATACATTTCCCTATTGGCGTATTTTGGTGTCTTTGCTAAAGATCAACATACCGTAATCTATAGGGGACTGTTGTAATTGTGAGGGCTTGATTTTAGACTCTCAATTCTATTCCACTGATCTATCCATCTAGGTTTATGCCAGTGCCACACCGTTTTGTTTACTGTAGTTTTGTGATAAGTTTTGAAATCAGGAAGTGAGTCTTTCAACTTTGCTCTTATTTATCAAGATTGTTCTGGCCATTCTGGCTCCCTTGAATTTCCATTTGAATTTTAAAATCAAATTGACACTTTCTACAAAGAATTCACCTGGGATTTGATAGGGGGCCAGTTCCTAAGGCCGAAAAGTAGACTATTTTTAAACTTCCAATGTACTTATTCAAGAGATTGGCCATGTTAGAAACTTTTCTTCAGTAAGTACAGTATGCGAGTCCAGTCCAAGATCTGAGTAAATTAAACTAGTGGTTTATTTAGCCACCCTGTACCTTGTTCAGTTATCTTGAAAATCTTCTTACCTTACATCATTACTTAACAAAATTTCCAAAGATCTATTGTAACAACATATCCCTAATCATGTCAGAAATGGAAAAGTCATCACAGCTGAAATACCAATTTTAAACATCATGCTGACTGCAAGCTATTTCCTGTTATTAGCACTTCTTTGCTAATTACCCTCATTGCTATAAAGCTTTGACCCCAAACTCTCAAAATGTCCATTCCTTCCTTAATGAATGACTTCACTTCATGCATCATGAATTAAATAACATAAGCAAAGTCTTCACCCTCCTATACCTGTCTTTATATTCATCTTCTTCTTGATCTCTATTACTGTAATGAAGGTGTTAGTCCTCTGAACACAGGAAGAACTTCTGTGTTCTGCCTGCCTTCTCCACTTGCCTTCTAAAGATTTAAAATTTCAGTCACCCTTTTTTCTCTCATCTGTCTTCTTTGTCTCTCTTCTACTGAATCATTTCCAAGGACACACAAACATACTCCAGTTTCTTCCTGCTGTATTTAAAAATATACCCCCCTTTGATACCAGTTTCTCTTCTAGCTACCATTCCATGTCCCTACTTTCTTTCCTACTCAAATTCCTAAGAGGAGCTGCTGCATACTATCTCCACTTCCTTATTTCCACTCCCCTCTATTTATGACTTTTCTTTCCATTACACTGACATTACTCTAAATAAAGATTAGTGGTCATCCAGCTGAAAAATTCAATAGCCGGCCTGGTGCGGTGGCTCATACTTGTAATCCCAGCACTTTGGGAGGCCTAGGCAGGCACATCACAAAGTCAGGAGATCGAGACCACCCTGGCTAACATGGTGAAACCCACGTCTCTACTAAAAATATAAACAATTAGCTGGGCGTGGTGGCGGGTGCCTGTAGTAACAGCTACTCAGGAGGTTGAGGCAGGAGAATGGCATGAACCAGGGAGGTGGAGCTTGCAGTGAGCGGATATAGTGCAACCGCACTCCAGCCTGGGCGACAGAGTGAGACTCCATCTCAAAAAAAAAAAAAAAAAAGAAAGAAAGAAAAAGAAAAATTCAATAGCCACACTTCTTTCTTCATCTTGTTTGATATATTGAAAGTATCCAAAACAATCAACTACTTTTTTTTTTGAAATGCTCTTTCCTTTTAGTTTCTAGAAGAACCCCCACTCGTTTCATCTACCTTGCTTGCTGCTCCTGTGAAGTCTCTGATGCTATTGCTTCTCTTCTCTTATGCCTCTAAATGCTGTCATATTTTTAGAGCTCACTCTTTTCCCTCTTTTCTCTTTATATTCTCTTCTTGAGTGATCCCATTTATCTCAATGGGTATATATTGCACACTGGTGCTGTTTCTCAAGAATATCTGTATTATTCTCAACTGGTGCTGTTTCTCAAGAATATCTGTATTATTCTCAATTCAATGAATTGAATACTTTCCTAGCTTTGAACCTTAATGCCATAATTTTTAGCTGGGAGAATTGTTTCATATTGACCAACTATTCAGTGCCTGACTTTCCCCAATGATCAAATGATAATAATGGAATTCCACCTCGTAAGAGTACTATGAAAATTAAATGAGTGAAGTTATGAGAACCATACTGGTGGATAGAAAGCTGCCAAAAAAAGCTAGCTATTGGCCAGGTGCTGTAGCTCATGCCTGTAATTCCACCGCTTTTGAAGACTGAAGTGAGCAGATTCCTTGAACCCAGGAGTTCAGCCTGGGCAACATGGCACAATCCTCTCTCTTCAAAAAATACAAAAAAAATTAGCTGCGTGTAGTGGCATACACCTTTATTCCCAGCTACCCAGGAGGCTGAGATGGGAGGATTACCTGACGCCAGAAGGTTGAGGCTGCAGTGAGCTGTGATAGTGCCACTGCACTCCAGCCTGGGTGACAGAGTGAGATCATGTCTCAAAAGAAATAAATAATGTAAAAAGGTAGTTATTATTATAACTTTTTATTATTATATTATAGCCTTATTATCATTACTATTACCACTAAATCTAAACACACTTTAGCAGACGAAATGTTAAATTCCAATACTGAGGCAATATTAGAGACAAAAGCTGAGGCAGTAAAGTCAGGAGGAATAGATGAGTCTTTCTGAAAGACAGGCTACCAGAGATGTTACTGAGCTACTGGAGTTTCTGTTGAGAAAGGTGATGAAGGTCACTCCAGCTCTCCAGGCTTTCCAGCTGCTGAAAGGGTCTTCTGGGCTTCTTTGCCTTCACAGGTTTATAATAACTCCCTCACCTTAGATAACCTGAGTATGTCTCTTCCTTGCAATCTAAAAGAGCGTAATATTACATAGCTTTTTCAATAATTGTTAAATTATTTAGAGTACATTCCCAGGAGTATAATGATTGGGTCAAAAAGAATAAGCTTTTTTATGTTTCTTGACTGAATATTTATGTATATTTTTTATAAGTACTGAACCAATTCACATTGCTGCCAGCAAAGTGTATGTATCTGCAACCTTACCCGCGTTGGGTATCAGCAAAGATAAAATATTTATTATATGTTAATTGTGCCTGAGGATGAAGCTATAAACTATATTCTCTATTGAGGTTAACAGTGGCAGAGCAAAAGGGAAGTACCCTATCTCAGCCCTTAGGGTTGTCCTGCCAGAACCCTTTGTAGACATTTTGATACCCTTTCATACAAATGATTTAGAAAATCAATTTAATGCAGAAGTCCTGAGTTTTAACAGTGTGAATAAACATGCATGGTTAAACGAGTATGTGTGCTAATATTTACTGGATAATTTACATATGTGGCAACCTTTTGCTGAATTTACAGACTTACCCTGAAATGATACAAAGGGTTTTATTTTACATATGGTTTTATTAATAGAACTGAGTTACTAATGTTTTAGTAGAAATAACATGTTCTTAACTTCAGACAGACTTCAAGTGAAGCTTCATTATTTTCCAGTAGTCTGACTTTGAACAGTTTTCTAACATTAAAAGTAGAATAATAATGGCTATTTCTACAATGTAATGTGGCAATTAAATAAAATAATATATATGCAAGTTTTTGATACATTCTTGTTCACTGATGGTTTTGGAGATTTTCTGCTTTGGTGAACTATCTCTTTTCAAAAAATTGCTGTTAGTCAGTTGCTCATATGCATATCTTGGCTTTGTCTCCAGGTAGGTGAGAAAATAAGGATCATAAACTTTTCTTATTTCAAGTTGGCAAAGCAAAACACTACTGTCCTTATATTTACATATACAGGGTTGTCAGCTATGCAATTTGTCAGCAAACTTTCTGTGATCCAGTATCTTAGGTTAAATGTATTTACTCAACTGAAACAGATTTATAGACCATGAAAAATCCATCAATGATAATTTTTTCAGACAGAGGAAAATGCAAACGTGGGTGTGTTGGGAATAGTACTTTCAAAACAACCTAAGAGAAAAATAAGAAAAGGGACTAGAAAATAATTAAATAGGTCTTTCTCCCTCACTCCATTCAATACATTCCAATCCAATGCAGATCGTATTGACTTCAAAACACTTTTCCTGCCCTTTCAAGCCTAATAGTCTCTTTCTCCTTTGAACATTCCCATTCTTATTATATGTATCATTCATGAAGTTTTGATGAAAAGCTAATTTGGACCAGTTTTCTAAATCTATGCTTCATTTCTCCAAATTATGTTGCCTGGAGGAGAGGAATCACTCATTTTCATATTTTGAATTCCCTACAGCAACTACCATAGTGACCTAAGTTCATAGTAAGAATGAAAGTTTTATTGATCGCTATGATTACAACTCAAGCCTAACATTTCATGAATATTTCTTACAACTGGACAATGCTATTTCTATAATTATTTTTAATTGTTAAACTTGAAGTCCAAGCAAAGACTAATCTTGAAGAAATAGTAATCATGGGTTATTCATATATACAATATAATGCAGGTATTAAACTTAGGTTTCTAAAATGTGTAATGACATGAGAAAGGCTTGCAACACAATGCTGAATAGACAAATACATCAAAACTTATATTCATTATGCACCCCAATTAGTTTCAGGAAAAATACACAAAAATAAGTTAAGGACTTCTAAGTCAGGCTATGACAAACTAGCTTATAGCAGAACCTCCCACCAAAACAAACAAAAATCTGGTGTAAAAAAAAAAAAAATCTACGTGAAGGCATTGGAGAGCTACCACGGCAGCGAAGATTTGAGGATCCAAGATGCTGAGGAGAAAAGAAAAAAACACTTTGATGTGAGCCTGACCTTTCAAGATGCTTTTTAGTTCAAAGTCTTTGCTTATTCTTAAGAACAGCAGGGTCAAGTATTCATAGTGCTGAGCCAAAGGCAGTAGTTAAGAGACAAAAAGGCAAACCAAAATTCATCAGTTGTTTGCAACTGGAAAGAAAAATAGAGCTCACAGTTACCACAACAGCCAGACTGAGAGGGTCAACATCTGAGAAAGCAGAAAGTAGAGTGAAAATATAACATTCTGTACCATTTTACAGCTCGAGGTATTTGCTGAATTGTAAGCTGCACAAATGCCCAAAATTAAATCAACAGAAAGTAGCAACTACCAAGTTAAAAATAAAAGAAAAGCTTCGGGAAGAGCCACAGTGATGTTGTGACAAAAATTGGAGTTCACCAGCACTCTGAGAGGCTGAGGTGGGTGGATCACCTGAGATCCAGAGTTCCTGACCAGCCTAACCAACATGTTGAAACCCTGTCTCTACAAAAAATACAACAATTAGCTGGGTGTAGTGGCACCCACCTGTAGCACCAGCTACTCAGGAGGCTGAGACAGAAGAATTGCTTGAGCCCGGGAGGCGGAGACTGCAGTGAGCTGAGATCACGCCACTGCACTCCAGCCTGGGGGACAAAGGAAGGCTCAGTCTGAGAGAGAGAGAGAAAAGAAAATGGAGATCACGGTTTTCCAATGAGGAGGAAAACTTGTTAAAACCCCAAGATCTCAGTTGAAACTGCAAAGGTATAAACTCAGTTTGAAAAAGTTCAGTCCCAGAAAGGATGAAAGTGATCTATCCTGACTTCCTAAACTGACCACCAAAACCAAAAATAAGTCAGCTTTGGAGGAGATACCCTCTGGATTCACAAAAGTTTGTTACAATGAAGTCCAATATTGAATTAAACACAAACACACACACAGGCAATCCAAGATAAAAGGAGAGAAAAAGATATCAGAAACAGACCAACAAGATAGTCAGATATAAGAATTATTAGGCTCAGAACTTTAAAATTTTTGATTATCATCTCCAGAGTATAGTATCTACTTTTATATAAGAGAAAAATGGAGAATTTCTTCCATAGAAATGGAATCAAGGAAACATTTATATAAAAATTTTACAGAAATAAAATCCTCCAGTTAAAAACTTGATAATTATATTTAACCACAAGTAAGAGTAAGCAGAGAGAATTAGGAAACTGGGGTCCAGGCAAGAAGAAATTATGTAGGCTAAAGAATGGATACCAAAAATGATAGGTAATATATTTAAAAATAAGAGATACAGGAGGTATAGAAAAGTCTAACATAGGTGTACTTAGAGTTTCAGAAGGAAAGAAGAGAGAAAAGAGGAGAAAAATGTTACTTTGGAAACCTTGAAGTTTATATGCAAATGCACACTTTCATCAACAAGGTAGTAGAGTTCTAATTGCTTCACACCCTTGTCAACACTTTGTATTTGTCAGTGTTTTCCATTTTACCCATTCTGGTGGATATATAATGGTATCTTATTCTGGCTTAAATTTGCATGTATAATACTGCTGAACATAATTTGATATCATTGAACACCACTCCTGTCAAGAACTTCCTTAACATTATAAAATAATCTCAAAGCAATAACTTACATTATAATTAATGATTAAAAATAGCTAGAAAACGCATGAAAGCCAGCTCTGGAAAATGCTAACATTTATGGTCCAATAGAGGAGAAACTAAAGCAAAAGAGACTTCACAAAACAGCACGTGAGGTAGAAGGAACTTGAGGGAGGGTTGGGGATTCTAATATCTAAAAGAAAAGAGCATTTCAAGAAGCAGAAAATGGTCAACTGTTTTGGATGTTTCTGAGAGTTTAAATAAAATGAAGAAAGAAGAATGACCACTGGATTTTTCAACAGGTGCTCAAGGAATCTAGTATATTAGAGGTTGGGTATGCAGTGTAATGGAGAGAAGTCATACTAGTATTAAATGGAGATAAGAAAATGAAAATAGTGTGTTCAGAATCTCTACCCAAAACTTTGTCTTAAAAAAAAAAGTGGGCCTGTGGCTGGCAAGATGGCCAAATAGGGACAGCTCCGGTCTGCAGCTCTCAGTGAGATCAACACAAAAGGTGGGTGATTTCTGCATTTCCAACTAAGGTATCTGGCTTATCTCATTGGGACTGGTTAGACAGTGGGTGCAGCCCACAGAGGGCAAGCTGAAGCAGGGTGGGGCATCGCCTCGGCCAGGAAGTGCAAGGGGTTGGGGAACTCCCTCCCCAGCCAAGAGAAGCCATGAAGGATTGTGTTATGAGTAACAGTGCATTCCGGCCCAGATACTACACTTTTCCCACGGTCCTTGCAACCCGCAGACCAGGAGATTCCCTCAGGTGCCTATACCACCAGGGCCCTGGGTTTCAAGCAAAAACCTGGGGGGCCATTTGGGAATACACTGGGCTAACTGCTATAGGTTTTTCTTTTTTTCCATACCCCACTGGCCCCTGGAATGCGAGTTAGACAGAACCATTCACTCCCCTGGAAAGGGGTCTGAAGCCAGGGATCCAAGTGGTCTAGCTCAGTGGATCCTACTCTCATGGAGCCCTGCAAGCTAAGATCCACTAGCTTGAAATTCTCACTGCCAGCACAGTAGTCTGAAGTTGACCTGAGACACTCTAGCTGGGTGGGGGGAGGGGCATTCACCATTACTGAGGCTTGAGTAGGCAGTTTTCCCCTCACAGTATAAACAAACCCTCAGGAAGTTTGAACTGGACAGAGCCCACCACAGGTCAGCAAAGCCGCTGTAGCCAGACTGCTTCTCTAGATTCCTCCGCTCAGGGCAGGGCATCTCTGAAAGAAAGGCAGCAGCCCCAGTCAGGGGCTTATAGATGAAACTCCCATCTCCCTGGGACAGAGTACCTGGGGGAATGGGCAGCTGTGCGTGCAGCTTCAGCAGACTTAAATGTTCCTGCCTGCCGACTCTGAAGAGAGCAGTGGATCTCCGAGCACAGTGCTCGAGCTCTGCTAAGAAACAGACTGCCTCCTCCAGTGGGTCACTGACCTCCATGCCTCCTGGTTAGGCGACACCTCTCAGCAGGGGTCCACAGACACCGCATACAGAAGAGCTCCGGCTGGCATCTGGTGGGTGACCCTCTGGGACAAAGCTTCCAGAGGGAAGAACAAGCAGCAATCTTTGCTGTTCTGCAGCCTCCACCAGTGATACCCAAGCAAACAGGGTCTGGAGTGGACCTCCAACAAACTCCAGTGGACCTGCAGCAGAGGAGCCTGACCGTTAGTAGAAAAACTAACAGAAAGGAATAGAATCAACATCAACAAAAAGGATGTCCATAAAAAAAACAAAACAAAAAAAAAACATCTGAAGGTCACCAACATCAAAGACCAAAGGTAGATAAATCCACAAAGATGAGGAAAAACCAGCACAAAAAGGCTAAACATTCCAAAAACCAGAATGCCTCTTCTCCTCCAAAGGATAATAACTCCTCAGTAGCAGGGAACAAAATTGGATGGAGAATCAGTTTGATGAATTGATGGAAGAAGGCTTCAGAGGTGGGTAATAACAAACTCCTCTGAGCTAAAGGAGCATATTCTAACCCAACGCAAGGAAGCTAAGAACCTTGTAAAAAGGTTAGACGAATTGCTAACTAGGATAGCCAGTTTAGAGAAGAACATAAATGACCTGATGGAGCTGAAAAACACAGCATGAGAACTTCGTGAAGCAGACACAGTATCAATAGCCAAATCAATTAAGCAGAAGAAAGGATCAGAGATTGAAGATCAACTTAATGAAATAAAGCATGAAGACAAGATTAGAGAAAGACAAATGAAAAGGAACAAACAAAGCCTCCAAGAAATATGGAACTACATGAAAAGACCAAACCTATGTTTGATTGGTATACCTGAAAGTGATGGGGACAATGGAACCAAGTTGGAAAACACTTTTCAGGATATTATCCAGGAGAACTTCCCCCAACCTAGCAAGAGAGGCCAACATTCAAATTCAGGAAATACAGAGGACACCACAAAGATACTCCTTGAGAAGAGCAACCCCAAGACACATAATCGTCAGATTCACCAAGGTTGAAATGAAGGAAAAATTGTTAAGGGCAGCCAGAGAGAAAGACTGGGTTATCTACAAAGGGAAGCCTATCAGACTAACAGCAGTCTCTCCGCAGAAACCCTACAAGCCAGAAGAGAGTGGGGGGTCAATATTCAACATTCTTAAAGAAAACAATTTTCAACCCAGAATTTAATATCCAGCTAAACTAAGCTTCATAAGCAAAGGAGGAAAAAAAGTCATTTACAGACAAGCAAATGCTGAGAGATTTTGTTACCACCAGGCCTGCCTTACAAAAGCTTCTGAAGGAAACACTAAATATGGAAAAGAAAAACCAGTACCACCCACTGCAAAAATACACCAAATTGTAAAGACCATCAACACTATGAAGAAACTGCATCAACTAGCAGGCAAAATAACCAACTAGCATCATAATGACAGGATCAAATTCACACATAACAATGTTAACCTTAAATGTAAATGGGCTAAATGTTCCACTTAAAAGACACAGACTGGCAAATTGGATAGAGTCAACACCCATTGGTGTGCTGTATTAAGGGGACCCATCTCACATGCAAAGACACACATAGGCTCAAAATAAAGGGATGGAGGAATATTTACTAAGAAAATGTAAAGCAAAAAAAAATCAGGGGTTACAATCCTAATCTCTGATAAAACAGATTTAAACCAACAAAGATCCAAAAACACAAAGAAGGGCATTACATAATGGTAAAGGGATCAATGCAACAAGAAGAGCTAACTATCCTAAATATACGTGCACCCAATACAGGAGAACCCAGATTCATAAAGCAAGCTCTTAGAGACCTACAAAGAGACTTATACTCCCACACAGTAACAGTGGGAGACTTTATCAACCCACTGTCAATATTAGACAGATCAATGAGACAGAAAATCAATAGGGATATTCAGGACTTGAACTCAGTTCTGGACCAAGCAGACCTAATAGACATCTACAGGACTATCCACACAAAACCAACAGAATATACATTCTTCTCAGCACCACATTGCCTACCAATCAAAAAAAGTCTAGGACCAAATGGATTCACAGCCAAATTCTACCACAGGTACAAAGAGGAGCTGGTACCATTCCTTCTGAAACTATTCCAAACAATAGAAAAAGAGAGAATCCTCCCTAACTCATTTTATGAGGCCAGCATCATCCTGACCAAAACCTGGCAGAAACACGACAAAAATAGAAAATTTCAGGCCAATATGTCTGCTGAATATCGATGTGAAAATCCTCAATATATTATGGGCAAACCGAATCCAGGAGCACATCAAAAAGCTTATCCACCACAATCAAGTCAGCTTCATCCCTGGGATGCAAGGCTGGTTCAAAATATGCAAATCAATAAACATAATCCATCACATAAACAGAAGCAATAACAAAACCCACATGATTATTTCCATAGAGGCAGAAAAGGCCTTTGATAAAATTCAACACACTATCATGCTAAAAACTCTCAATAAACTAGGTATTGATGGAACATATCTCAAAAATAATAACAGATATTTATGACAAACCTACAGTCAATATCATAATGAATGGGCAAAGGCTGGAAGCATTCCCTTTGAAAACTGGCACAAAACAACGATGCCCTCTCTCACCACTCCTTTTCGACATAGTATTGGAAGTTCTGGCGAGGGCAATCAGAAAAGAGGAAGAAATAAAGGGTATTCAAATAGGAAGAGAGGAAGTCAAATTGTCTCTGTTTGCAGATGACATGATTGTATATTTAAAAAGCCCCATTGTCTCAGTCCAAAATCTCCTTAAGCTGATAAGCAACTTCAGCAAACTCTCAGAATACAAAATTAATGTGCAAGAATCACAAGCATTCTTATACACCAATAACAGACAAACAGAGAGCCAAATCATGACTCCCATTCACAATTGCTACCAAGAGAACAATATACCTAGGAATACAGCTTACAAGGGATGTGAAGGACCTCTTCAAGGAGAATTACAAACGATTAATCAAGGAAATAAGAGAGGATACAAACAAATGGAAAAAACATTCCATGCTCATAGATAGGAAGACTCAATATCATGAAAATGGCCATACTGCCCAAAGTAATTTATAGATTCATTGCTATCCCTATCAAGCTACCATTGATTTTCTTCACAAAATTAGAAAAAACTACTTTAAATTTCATATAGAATGAAAAAAGGAGCCCATATAGCCAAGACAATCCTAAGGAAAAAAAACAAAGCTGGAGGCGTGACATGACCTGACTTCAAACTATACTACAAGGCTACAGTAACCAAAACAGCATGGTACTGGTACCAAAACATACATATAGACCAATGGAACAGAACAGAGACCTCAGAAATAATGCCATACATCTACAAGCATCTGATCTTTGACAAACCTGAAAAAAGCAATGGGGAAAGGATTCCTTATTTAATAAATGGTGTTGGGAAAACTGTCTAGCCATATGCAGAAAATTGAAACTGGACCCCCTCCTTACACCTTATTCAAAAATTAACTCAAGGTGTATTAAAGACTTAAAAGTAAGACCTAAAACCATAAAAAACCCTAGAAGAAAACCTAGGCAATACCATTCAGGACATAGGCTTGGGCAAAGACTTCATGACTAAAACACAAAAAGCAATGGCAACAAAAGCCAAAATTGACAAATAGGATATAAGTAAATTAAGAGCTTCTGCACAGGAAAAGAAACCATTATTAGAGGGAACAGGCAATCTACAGAATGGGAGAACATTTTTGCAATCTATCCCTCTGATAAAGGGCTAATATTCAGAATCTACAAGGAATTTAAACAAGTTTACAAGAAAAAAACAAACAACCCTATCAAAAAGTCAGTGAAGGGTATGAACAGACACTTCTCAAAAGAAGACATTTATGAGGCCAACAAACATATGAAAAAAAGCTCATCATCACTGGTCATTAGAGAAATGCAAATCAAAACCACAATGAGATACCATCTCACGCCTGTTAGAATGGTGATCATTAAAAAGTCAGGAAACAGATGCTGGAGAGTATGTGGAGAAATAGGAACACTTTTACACTGTTGGCGGGAGTGTAAATTAGTTCAACCATTGTGGAAGACAATGTGATAATTCCTCAAGGATCTAGAACAAGAAATACCATTTGACCCAGCAATCCCATGACTGGGTATGTACCCAGAGGATTATAATCATTCTACTATAAAGACATATGGACACATATGTTTATTGCAGCATTATTCACAACAGTAAAGACTTGGAACCAACCCAGTTGTCCATCAGTGATAGACTGGATAAAGAAAATGTGGCACATATACACCATGGAATACCATGCAGCCATAAAAAGGATGTGTTCAAGTCCTTTGCAGAGACATGGATGAAGCTGGAAAACATCATTCTCAGCAAACTAACACAGGAACAGAAAACCAAACACTGCATGTTCTCACTCACAAGTGGAAGTTGAACATGGACACAGGGAGGGGAGCATCACACACCATGGTCTGTTGGTGAGTGGGGGGCTAGGGGAAGGATAGTTTTAGGAGAAATACCTAAAGCAGATGATGGTTGATGGGTGCAGAAAACCACCATGGCACATGTATACCTATGTAACAAAACTGCACTTTCTGCATGTGTATCCCAGAACTTAAAGTATAATAATAATTTAAAAAGTGGGGACTCAGAATTTAGCTGGATGAAATGGCATCAAACGAAGGTAATATTTTAAATATGAGAAGTATAAAGAGACAAAATTAGCTGCAACAATCTTAAAAAGAAAAATAAAGTTGAACGACTTATATTGCTAGGTAACAAGACTTACAAAGTTACAATAACTAATAGAATGTAAAATTGGCTCAAAAATGACCAAAAATTATTTATAATGAATAATTTATTATAAAAAGAAATTAAATGTTTACTTTTGTATCATAGCAGACATAAAATTAATTTTCATTTATATTTAAAATTGAAATGAAAAAATAATAATGCTTCTGGAAGATAAAACTGAAAAATGTTTTTATCATCTGAGGAAGGTAGATAAAATGTCTTACAAAGGACACAAAAAACACTATAAATATGTGAAAAAAATGAAATTAATTTCTAACATTAAGAATTTATATTTGTCACTTTGTACCATTAAGAAATTAAAAGAGCAAGCCATAGAATGGAAGACAATTATTTGCCATATATATAGCCATTGAAGGATTTTTATCCAGCATATGAAGAATTCAGAGGAATAAATGATATAAAGACATCCATTATAGTTAGAAAACTGAGCAAAACCCTGAAGAATACTTTACAAAAGAGGATATCCAAATCGACAAGAGATATATCAAAAAGTGTTAGACAGTAATAGACATGCAAATTAAAATACTACTATATATCCACCAGTATGTTTAAAATGGAAAACACTGATACACATTTGGCAAGAATGTGGACTCTGAAACTCTACTCCTCAGATAGTAGAAGTGTAAATCAGTGCACAACTTTAGAAAAGTGGCTATAGGTATCTACAAAGTTGAATATATACATACACTGTGGCCCAGGAAGTCCACTCAGACATATATGCAACAGAAACATGCACACACATACACATATTAAAAGAAATGTATAGGATAAATTATAACAGTATTATTCATAATAGCTAAAAAATATTCAGAAGTTTATCAATAATAGGATAAGTACATTATAGTATAGTCCTACAATGAAATACCACACAGTAATGAAAGTTGTTATCAAACTATTTCTATGCACAGCAAAATGGATAACCTCACAAATACAATGTTGAATAAAATATGTTGGATATCAAAGGGTACATTTATATAAAGATTGCAATTATATAACCTTGAAAACAGAAAAACAAATCTGTATTATTAAAAGTCATGTTAATGGTCACTGTGGTACACAGAACATTGCCTCCCTAAAGATGTCCCCATCCTAGTCCTCAGAACTGTGAATAAGTTACATACAGCAGAAAGAATGACAGATGTGATTAAGGTAAGGATATTGAGATGGGTAGACTATCCTGGTTCATCTGGGTGGGCCCAATGTAATTATAAAAGTCCTTGTAAGAGGAAAACAGGAGGAATAAAAGAAAAATATGTTGAATAAAAATGAAATGACAATGTTGAATGTCACTTGAGTTAGAAGTTAGAAAAAAAGTTAAGTGACAATGAAACCAGAAGTTGGTGTGATGAGTTTTGAAGATAGAAGAAGAGGACACGGGCCAAGGAATGCAGGTGGACTCTAGAAGCTACAAAAAGTAAGGAAATAGATTTTGCCTTGAAGCCTCCAGAAGGAATAGAGCTCTAACAAACTTCTGAACCTAGAACTGTAAGAGAAAATAAATGAAACCACTAAGCTTGTGGTAATTTGTTACAGTAGCAATTGAACAGTAGGAAAATGGGGCAGAGATTGGCAGAAGGAATAGGGAGATTTCTTGGTTGCTGGTACTGCTCAGCCGCTTGATCTGTGTAACCGTTACATGAGGATGGTCTTTGTGGAAATTCACCAAGCTCTGCACTTTTGAGTGGTGTACTTCTCTTCAATAGAAACAATTTTTAAAATATTTAATTAAAGTGATCATGGTAAAATGGTAACTGTTGATGATTGTCTGTGGGTTTCTAGTTTCTTGTTCCTTCAGGGTTGTCTGCGATGAGCATCTATGTTCTTGGAAAGCTAACAAAAAGTTCAAAACTTTAAAATCAATAAGTCCCAGTATGAGATAGTTGTTTAGGTGCTGTCACAGGTTTGGTGGGAGAGTCACACAGATGAAAAACACAAACTTTGATTTTGCAAAACTAAATGTTCTGCCAGAAGAATAGAGATGTAAACAAATATGAATTTTAAAGATCAAAAAGGGAGCAAAGAAAAGGTAAAGCTTAACTAGGGATACTAGAATATATTTCTTGGAAGATGATGTGGATGAACAAGATGAGAGAAGATGGGTCCTTCAAGCCAGCATGGTGTTTTAAAATGTATGTCATTTAGTCTTTATAAAACCTATGAGTATTGGGTCTATATTTCAGCTGATTCAGAAAACATCACTAAATTAATGGCAGATATGAAAATCCAAATAATTAACCTTTCAGATCCAAGACTCTTCCTGAGCAATTGGCTAAGCAGCTGATTTGGGTCTTGGGGAACTTAGTTGCAAAAGCTGTTCCTTATTCTAGGAATTATAATCATATGTTGTGTTTTGCTCAGCTTTAGTTTTCACTGCTGCTATTTGTTTGCAATGGAGTCAATGTACTACTGAAAAGACTAAAACAATGGTCACATAAAGAATCGCCTTCATTAAAGATGTAGCTGTTTAGCCTGACTCAATTTACAAAGTCACTTTCTTCATGTTGCTTTACACCCAACATATCCTCTATCAGCTTTATAGCTCATCCAATCAATCCTCCCTCACTGGGGGACATGACATTCTAGGAATAAGCCTTCCTAGCAACGCGGGACTAAATTCCTGAAAAAGGAGGCAAGAGGCCGGGTGCAGTGGCTCACGCCTGTAAATCCCAGCACTTTGGGAGGCTCAGGTGGGTGGATCACCTCAGGAGTTTGAGACCCCCCTGACCAACATCGTGAAACCCCATCTCTACCAAAAATACAAAATTAGCTAGGCATGGTGGTGCATGCCTGTAATCTCAGCTACTTGGGAGGCTGAGGCAGGAGAATTGCTTGAACCCAGGAGGCAGAAGTTGCAGTGAGCAAAGATCATGCCATTGCATTCCAGCCTGGGCGGTAAGAGTGAAACAACTCCATCTCCAAAAAAAAAAAAAAAGAAAAAAAAAAAGAAAAAAAAGAAAAAACACCAAACAAAAAAAAGGGGCAAAACTACTGAGTTTTCCTATGACGGCTTCTTCAAAAAAATCTTGATGACAAAGGGGAACTGTGAAAATAAACAAACTTTAAAAGTTGTTGAAACCCCAAAAAACACTTTAATCCTTGAGAGAGATATGACTGTGATGAGTCATGTAGCATATAATTGAAACTTTTGCTTCTTAGATTATATGTTAGCTCTCTTCCTCACTGTTATTGTTCTGTAAATGATTAGGAAAGACCAGAGACCAGGCCTCCTCCCCTTCTCTTTTCTGAGTCCCAGAGTCTCACTGTGTCGCCCAGGCTGGAGTGCAGTGACATGCCTCCTCCCCTTTTAATCACTAACAATTGTCGTAGATTAACAACCTCTTTTATTGTCCTGTGCTTAGATCAGATGGAGCAAAGATCCCATGACTGTTAAATCTTCAGTGTGAAGTGTTAAATATATTTTCCTAAAAGAAAAAGGATAATTCAACTAATCAGATTGTTGTAACAATGCATTAAGCCTTGAATAGAAAAATGTTGAAATTCTGTTAAAGCTTACCTAAACCTTGTCTAAACAAATGAGTCCAAACTTCCACCCTTTGGAGCAGTGACTTCCATTCTTTGGAATTTGTGTTTCCCAGGCAGCTGCCTTCAAGTTTCGTGCTTGAATAGACTCTGTATTCAACCATTCAAACAAACAAACGCTATGAAATACATGGTGTTATCAGCCCAAATTTGAAAAATGAGTAAACTGAGGCTTTAAGAGGTTAAGTACAAGGCTCTCTTGCACCAAGTCATAAAAAATAAGCTATGTCTACTCAACCCAGAATCTTAGTGCAGCAGACCTCTGTGTTAACATGCATGTCTTATGAGGTTACATGAGTTAATAAATGTGACACTATGAGAAAAAATGTTCAAGAAAGATAAAACACTAAAAAGATCAACGTAAAAAAGTTTTGAAATATTGGTTGCTTTTTTTTTTTTTTCCTTTGTTTTCCTTTGCTTCCTTGTACATGAGCCTTCCCTGGTCAATCGGAGAAATGCACATGGCCTCAAGAAGAATTTCAGAAAAGAAAAAAAGAATAGTCAATATTGAGTGTTATTATTTTTGTTTGAATGTGTGTTTTTTTTTGTTTGTTTGTTTTGTTTTGTTTTGTTTTGTTTTTGCATACAAAATAGGCTCTTAATGCCCACAGTGAAGAAAAATTGTTTCAAAAATCGGAAATATTTTATTTCTAAAAGGCAGTTCTGTGAGATTTTTTTCAGAAGGGAATTCTTTTTTAGAAAAATATTTAAAAATAAAAAGTCCTGAAGGAGGCATTTTGTGGTGTTTATTACCATGACAATTTATGTTACAGACTAGAAGGCTGTGTAGTGACCTGACCTGAGATTAGGGAAGGAGAGTGAGTGGAGTGTGACCTTTGGAGGGAATAGAACAGCATGACAAGAGTCTGCACTACTGCCAGGCGCGGTGGCTCGTGGCTCAAGCCTGTAATCCCAGCACTTTGGGAGGCCGAGACGGGCGGATCACAACGTCAGGAGATCGAGACCATCCTGGCTAACCCGGTGAAACCCCATCTCTACTAAAAAATACAAAAAACTAGCCGGGCAAGGTGGCGGTTGCCTATAGTCCCAGCTACTCGGGAGACTGAGGCAGGAGAATGGCGTAAACTCGGGAGGCAGAGCTTGCAGTGAGCTGAGATCCGGCCACTGCACTCCAGTTTGGGCGACAGAGCCATACTCCGTCTCAAAAAAAAAAAAAAGAAAAAAGAAAAAAGAAAAAAAAGAGTCTGCACTATAGAGGAACAAGGTGAATGCCACTCAGGATTAAGAAAATATAAGTGGAATCATTGTGTAGGATAGCCAAGTATCCTGGTGGAGACCGTCACCAGCCAGGGAGCTTCTTCAATCTGGTGTCAAGATCAGTATGCCACTGCATTCCTTTAAGTGGAGGTTGCTTTTGAATAGCCAGTGAGTAATCGTCATTGTTGTTGAGAGGGTCACCCATACACAGCTTCCTACATACCTACCTCTCATAAGTCTTCCAGCAGAGCTGATAGTCATCCATGCCCTGAGAGTAAATGAGCTGCATTAGATAGAACTGCCCTTCGCGGGAACCTCACATAGTTTTTGAGACTTGAGACACTCAAACAGGAAGTAGAATCCTAGAACTAGAATAAGGTAGTGGTAATTAAAAAAAAAAAAAAAAAAAAAAAAAAGCTGTAACTCCTATATGTGGGTGAAGCTCAACAGTTCTATTAAAACCAACATCATTTGAGAAGTATTGTTCAGTAGAGCTGTAAAGACTATTAAAATGAAAATAAATGAATAGGATTAATTTACAATAAAGAAAATGTTTTTTTCTATAAGGCCAACAAATAAACTTCTAACAAAGTTAATGATTAATAAAGAGAACAAGCCTGAGTCTGTAATAAGAGTGAGAAAGGAAATGTAACCCCAGATACAAGATTCTTTAAATTATTAGAATTTATGATGTCAACTCTAGTCTAAAAAATACTCAAATATCAATGGAATGCATGGATTTTCTAGGGGAAAAAGTACCAAAACAAAATGTTAAAAAGAAAAAATTACAAAGCTCCTCATAATAAAAACAATAATAAACTAGCTCTAAATAATGAAAGATGCCTTCAAAGAGAGTTATTTACAACATTATAAAGAGAGATAGTTCCTACAATATTTAACTTGTCTCAAGACATGAGAAAAAAATCATTTAAAAATTTTAATTATGAATTATGTTTTTAAAACAGGCAAGTACAGAAAAATGTTAAAACAGTCTATATTTACACACAGTAACAGATGTCAACATTTAGCTATGTCTTTGCCAACACTTAATATTCTCAGAATTTTATAATTTTTCCAGTTTGCTTAGTGTAAAATAGTATTTAACTGCTCTTTGAAGTTGCAGGACTCTGATTTTTACTAAGTTTGAGCAACTTCTTAAATGGTTATCACGTTTAGGTTTCCTCTTTTCTGTTTGCCTCTATATATAATTTGTTCTTAGTTCTACTTATTATCTTCCTGTTTGTAGAACACAAATTCTGAGTACTATCTTTTGACAAAGACATTTGTATTAATTATATTCCCTCTCTTTTGTCTTTAGACTTTACTAAGGGTGTTTTTTAAATAAAAGTTTTAATTTTCTTACAGTCCAATGTCTCAATGCTTTCCTAAATAAAATGTACTTTTTAGTTGGTTATGTTTAAGAATTCCTAATCCAAACTTGTATATTTTTCCTATCATATATTAAAGTTTTGCTTCTTTACAGTTAAATTTTTTAACCACATGAAATGTATTCTTATGTGTGACTTGAGATACAAATCTGATTTTATTTTTTTCTCTATGCCTAATAAATTATCACAGAAAGATTTATTGAAGAGTTTAAACTTTCCTCTACTCATTCCTAGAATTACCTTTTTCTTTTATCAACTCTGTACATATGATCAGGTCCTTTTCTAGGCTTTTATTTGTACTTACTAATTATATCATCCTAATAATTATAACTTTATAATATCCTAATAATTGCAGGACAAATTTTTGCTTGTTTACCCTTTAAATCTCTAATGTCCTTCCATTCTTTTTATTTCATGTCCTTCCATTCTTTTTATTTCTATGTTAAAAATTTCTGAGTTGATTTAATTATTTTATCTCATTTCTTGTATTTTCTTTTTGTTCATTCTATTTGCTGGGGGATTTTATCAATTTTATTTTGTAAGTCCTCTATTACGTTTATTTCTTCAGTTATCATTTTTAATATTTAAGAGTGTTCACTTGCTATGGGAATGTTCCTTGTGTATCACCCTGTTCTTGTTTAGGAATCCAGGGAATTCCTTATCCATGATCATATTATTAAAATTTTTTAAGTGATTTCTTCTGTTTCTAGCTTACCACTATTTTTTCTTTTCTTTTCTTTTTCTTTGATATGTTTGCTTCCTTTGGCCTTTTATGTAGAAGGTTCTCCTCAAGTATCTGGCCTTATAAAGTCAATTCTATCTCAGTGCTCTGAGAGAATGTGCTGACTTGTGGATGACAACTGTAGTATGACATGTGGTGAGCTGGCTTTTGAATGAGAAACTCTGCAGTAGTACTAATCTGATGTCTGTAGTTTGGCTGGAACAAAATTCTAAGCTTTCAGTTTAAAGCTATTCCTACAATGTCTTTGGGCATTTACTGCTGCCACTAATGTGTCTCTCCATTTACTTCCTATTATTCTCCTGTGGGTAAAAGGTTTGGGGGGTAGATTTAATATTTTCTTTTTATCCTTTTTATTTGTATTTCTACTTCTAGGTATTAGTTGTAGATTTACTTGTATTTATTCTATGTATTATTCTGAGGGCACTTTCAATAAGAGGGCTCATGCCTTTTTTCATTTAGAATCTACATTTCTGAGTTCAAATTTCCCTGAGGTAAAAAACAAAATAGGTTCCTGATCAGTCACTCAATCAACTCCCTTGTGTCATGTGTCCATGGAAATTCAGTTAGTTGGAAAACAGGAGAGAGCATTAAACATGTTTACCTAATCTTACCCTTTCAGAAAAGGCCATGAGTTGGAAACTTCCAAGAGATAGAGGTTATGGGACTCAGAAACCACAGAAAATAAATACAAATAAACTAAAAATAATTAATTGAGTTAGAAATTCATATTCTGAAATCCATGAAATCCTTTAGGCTTTAGAAAGGATCCATAAGCCCCCTGAAATTATATGCAGAATTTTCTATGCCTGGACATATATTACTTTCTGAAGTGGCTCATGACCCTCTGAAATGTAAGGAACCACTATTTTAGATTTATACTTTTATATGTATGAAAAAATATTTATTAAACAATGTCAGCAAATAACAAAAGAGTATGTAGAGTTTCATCTATCTTGTGTATGTATAAAATATTATATATATTTTAGGATACTTCTGGGATTACAGGGAATTTTTTAATAAATCATTTTGCCATTAACTTATACTAAACTTGTACAATAGTTCTGTGTCAAAAAGAAGTAAATAAAAAGGTAATGTGAAGGCAAATAATGATAAAAATAATTTTGTGCCTTTGCAAAATAATGAGGGCAGATATTTAAGATACAGCCATACATTGTCTTCAAAATCTAACTCCATAAATCAGACCAATAAACAACTTTATAAAGAGATACTACATCAAATGGATTAATGCATTCAGGGTATTATCATTTTCCTTTGGCTCTAAAATAAGTCATGTACAACAACCATACATTTATTAAGGAGATCAGTGATGTCAACTAGATTTTAAAAGGGTCCATACTAGGCTAGCAGGCATTGTTGATTCATTTTCATGAGCATAAAAGGGGTATCAGGTATCACAATTCCTATCTCCAGTGGTTTTGCTTCTGGCAAACCACAAACAAGCTGTCTCCACAATTAAATTTAAAAGTACTTAACTATGCACTTGCCTAAGTGAGCACAAATATAGGAGAAAATCTACTCTGATGAAGCTACTCTCATTTCTTTTGTGGTCTAGCCAAGGGAATAACAGAAGGGAACATAACATTCTCCCTGATGTGCTTTGCTTTCCTTCTGATTGATTTTTCACCATTACTAACTTATCTCTTTATATGATTAGGACATGAAGAATAGGCTGCTTAGAAGAACTCTTAATAGCACAAATTAACCTTGACTTTGTTAATTTATTTGATAAAACTTCTCTTCATTAAGGTGATTCCTTACACACAAGCTTTGAGATTTATCACACTGTGGGAGGGCATTAAACTTACCAGCTTCCATCTCTTTCCTACCCACTCCCACTCCTACTTCATTCTTGGAGTACTTTAAGGAATGAAAGTACTTAGAGCACTTTCATTCTTTAAGACATAGAACAAAAAAGCCTCCTTTGTATTATAGTTGTCTTCACACCTTTAAAATATGAGTTGCTCCCTCCAGTGGCTTCCCATACTTCAATATGTATTACATTATATTTTATTTTAGCATGTATAACATTATACACTCATGTGCTCCATAACATTCAGCTAATGACAGCATATATAACTGGATCATATAAGATTATAATCACATATTTTTAGTGCACCTTTTCTGTTTAGACATATTTAGATACACAAATACTTACCACTGTGTTACAATCTCCTAGAGTATTTAGTACTATACAAGTACACATTTATGCTATTCAAGTTTGTAGCCTAGGAACCATAAGATATACCATATAGCCTGGGGTGTAGTAGACCATATCACCTACATGTATGTGAGTACATTCTTTGTTATTTACATAATGATGAAATTGCCCAACAATGCATTTCTTAGGCAGTACCTGCATTAAGTGACACAAGACTTTTTTATATTTATTAATTTACAGCTCTATCTCCTGTGAATTTCTCACAAGAAAGACCACACAATTCTTATTTGAGTTCCTGCTGTCTTCAAAAAGCTCAACAGATGTTTATTAGTAAAATGAAGGAATAGGAAGATGACATAAAATCCCAGAGGAGCTAAACCTCAGAACTCTAATTCTACATCCTGGTTCTCTTTGCTTATTAAGGTAGAATGTATATACCAAGACTTAAATAGTAGTCATAGTATAGAAAGCTTTCTTGGGGAAGCAGTAAGAAATAGTTCACCCAATTGGGTGATAGTCCCGGTCAGCTGCAAAGTGAAGAGAATGGCATCTATATTCTCCTGTACGTATAGAATTCCTTCTCTTCCTTCTACTTCTGCATACTCATGAAGGGGGACAAATTTCCCTATCCTAATTGAGTATTAAATTTATTTTTAATTTTCTCATTTTATTCATCATTTTTTGCCTTGTTTTTTCCTTTTGCTTTCCTTTTTCTCCTCTTTTTCTATTTTCTCTTCCATAATCCAACTTCTAGGGAAGAAAAGAAGAATGCTTTGCAAAGTGGGTGGGGAGAGACAGGGCCTAAGGTAGATAATGCATATTTCATTTTTTCATTATCCTATAGGCCTCACTCCAAAATTATGATAAATTTTCATCCTCAAAAGTATCATTCGGAAATGTAAAAAATATTGAAGACGGTGGCTCAAGCCTGTAATCCCAGCACTTTGGGAGGCCGAGACGGGTGGATCACGAGGTCAGGAGATTGAAACCATCCTGGCTAACACGGTGAAACCCCGTCTCTACTAAAAAATACAAAAAACTAGCCGGGCGAGGTGGCGGGCGCCTGTAGTCCCAGCTACTCGGGAGACTGATGCAGGAGAATGGCGTAAACCCAGGAGGCACAGCTTGCAGTGAACTGAGATCCGGCCACTGCGCTCCAGCCTGGGCGACAGAGCGAGACTCCGTCTCAACAACAACAACAACAACAACAAAATATTGAAGACAAGAACAATGTATGGTTTGACTTCAAATTTTTCTGTTTTTGTCTTGAAGACAAGAATAATATACAGTTTGACTTCAAATCTGTCTGTTGTGAGAAAGGAAAAATGACTATTTCATGCTTATTAGGAGAAACAGAGGTATACCAGTTCAACAATATAGATTGTTAAAGATTTTTCTTTTACTAGTAATAAATTATCAAAAACATTTCTCCTGCAAACATTATAAGACGACCACTAGTTGATATTATACCAAAGGCCTATCCTCTTCTCACTCTTCAAATCAGGGACGGTAGTGGGGCTCTGTGCTAGGGTCCTGGTTGTAACACACCTATAAAATCTCCTCCCTTTGAGCGTACATTTGTCTAAGATGGAAGAACACTTTTTGATTAGGTTGTGTTCTGTTAGACCCCATATTAGCCAACTAGAGAGAGGCTCCCTTGCTGGTTTTGACCAAATAAGCTGCCATAGTGTGAGTGGGCCACGAAACTAGGACCAAAGGGTGTCTTATAGGAGATGAAAATAATCCCTGGACAACAGCCAGCAAGAAAACACAGGTCTCAGTCCTACTACCAGTGAATTAGTCCATTCTCACACTGCTATGAAGAAATACCTGAGACTGGGTAATTTATAAAAGAAAGAGGTTTGACTCACAGTTCCACATTGCTGGGGAGGCCTCAGGAAACTTACAATCATGGAGGAAGGCAAAGGAGAAGCAGGCACCTTCTTCACAGAGCAGCAAGATGGAGTGAAGGGGGAAGCCCTTATAAAACCATCAGATCTCATGAGAACTCACTAGCATGAGAACAGCATGAGGGAAACTCCCCCATGATTCAATTATCTCCACTTGTTATATCCTCAACACGTGGGGACTGTAGGCATTACAATTCAAGATAAGATTTGGGTGGGGACACAGATCCTAATCATATCAACCACAAATAACTGAATTCTTTCCACAACTTGAATGACACTGGAAGGGGACTCCAAGCCTCAGATGAAAGGGTAGACCTAGCCAACACCTGGATTTCAACTTTATGAGATCCTGAACAAGAGACCTAGCTAACTCACGGCAAGACTTGTGATCTACAGAAATTTTGAGATACAGTAATAAATTTAGGCTTTTTGAAGTTACTCAGTCTGTGGTAATGTGTTAAGCAGCAATAGAAAAGTAATGCAAACCCAGCTGAGGACCTCCCATCACTGTGGCTACACTTCATTTTCTGAGTTGACAGAGGCTGAGTCAACCCTCGGTGTCCTGCAGTCTGGTGCCAACTGTCGTATGTGCAGAACTACTTCTCCCAGGAATCTAGTACTTTCCCAGTTTCCAGTGATGTTGCAAGTCCTTCTGCTTCTCTTTTTTTTTTTCCCCCTTTTTATTTTTCTAAATGAGGATCTGAGAGATAGAGGTCTATGACCGAGCTTATGCTGTCATTTTACTTGAAGTCTTGAATTTGCTTTTGAAAAGAAATTACATTAGTTTTAAATTAGACAATGAGCTGACTTTCAAGAGGGGAAAGAAGCCCCTTTTAGAGAATATGTAACTGTCATATATTGCAAGTATCATAATTGGAGATAACAGTATAATGAACAATTTATCATTTAAACCATGATTCTTCTTATATGAAATAGGGAAGCATAAATTGAGACCATCCTAGGAAAATCAGAATGTGTGATTTTCCCTGCTATTAGTCAATTGCAATCTTTTAAGAACTAAGATCATGATATTTTAAAATATTTTTAAAGGTAGTTGATTTTACTCATAATATTTTATCTATAAATATTTTAACTAAAGAAACAGTATCAACACAAGAATAAAAAATATTAACAGAAGATATATAATGTAGAAAAGAATTTCCAAAAGTATGTTCCCGGGAACCCTGCTCATGCAGTTAGCTAAAATATGTTTATATACACCACACAATACAACATTATATAGTCAAATAAATTTGAGAGATGTTGGCTTAAACAAAGTTAAAAAAATGTCTTCAGGATTTCTCAGAGCCTTGTTATACGCTGAGAAATATTTGCGTTAAGAAATTTCTAGGAGATAGCATAAACAGCACTTCTCAAACTTACATATTCACAAAACATGAGCTGAAACTAAACAAAAGCAGTTTCCAAGGCAGGTAGGAACCAATTTTAATCATGTTTCAACTAATGCCTATGCAAGATCATATTTAATGCCACTTTTGAGTAAAATAGGTGCTTGAAAGTTCTCCTATCTTTCCATTCTTTTCCAGAAATTAACGAATTATTCAAAATGATTTTTAAATCATAGAAAATTTTCAGACACCATCTCCCCAATGGGACTTATATGCTAACCATGTCATATTTACAGAGTTTCATTGTATTTTGTTTTTTTCTGTGTGTAACTTCTAACATCAGCCAAATAACATTTAACCTAAGGTATATATTTAAATCCATGTAATAACTGAGGAATGTAGAGTAGAGAAAGATATGACTTGAAAACTGAATCTTTATAAAATTGATGACAAAACATAATACCTTCCAGTCTTTATAAAAACATTAATAAATCAGAACTGTAATAGGTACCATTCCTTTTTAGTTTTAATTTTTAAAGTATTAATGTAAATCTACAAAGTACACAGATATGAATAATACAATTATATCAACAGTTATGACAGTATTGACTAGATGCTGAACATTGTTCTAAATCATTTATACCTATAACAACCCTAGAAGCAGTAACTATCATGACATCTGGCTTTTTTTTTTTTTAATTTTAGGTTTAGGGGTACATGTGAAGGTTTGTCGTGTACGTAAACTTGTGTCATGACGGCTTTTTGTATAGATTTTTTCATCTCCCAGGTATTAAGCCTAGTACCCAACAATTTCCACTCCTTTGCCTCCTCCCACTCTCTACCCTAAAGTAGACCCCAATGTCTGTTGTTCTCTTTTTAGTTTTCATGTGTTCTTCTCATTCAGCTCTCGCTTATAAGTGAGAACATATGATATTTGGTTTTCTGCTCCTGTATTAGTTTGCTAAGGATAATAGTCTCCAGTTCCATCCACATTCTTACAAAAGGCATGATCTCATTTTTTTATGGCTGCATAGTATTCCATGGTGTGTATGTGCCACATTTTCTTTATCTAATCTGTCATTGATGGGCATTTAGTTTGATTCCATGTCTTTGCTATTGTGAATAGTGCTGCAATGAACATTTGTGTGCATGTGTCTTTATGGTAGAATAATTTATATTCCACTGGGTATATACCCGGTAATGATATTGCTGGGTCAAATAGTAGTTCTGCTTTTAGCTCTGTGAGGAATCACCATACTGCTTTCCACAATGGTATTGGACTTTTTTCATATGCTTGTTGGTTGCATGTATGTCTTCTTTTGAGAAATGTCTGTTCATGTCCTTTGACCACTTTTAATCAGGTTGTTTTTCTCTTGTACATTTGTTTAAGTTCTGTATAGATGCTGGATATTAGACCACTGTCAGATGCATCATTTGCAAAAATTTTCTCCCATTCTGTAGGTTGTCTGTTTATTCTTTTGATAGTTTCTTTTGCTGTGCGGAAACTCGTAAGTTTAATTAGATGCCATTTGTCAATTTTTGCTTTTGTTGCAATTGCTTTTGGTGTCTTTATCATGAAATCTTTGCTCATTCCTATCTCTAGGATGCTATTGCCTAGGTTGTCATCCAGGATTTTTATAGTTTGGGATTTTACATTTAAGTATTTAATCTGCCTTGAGTTGATTTTGTATATGGTGTAAGGAAAGGGTCCAGCTTCGATCTTCTGCATATGGCTAGCCAGTTATCCCAGCAGCACTTACTGAATAGGGAGTCTTTTCCCCATGACTTGTTTTTGTAAGCTTTGTCAAAGATCAGATGGCCATAGGTGTGCAGCCTTATTTTGGGATACTCTATTCTGTTTCCTTGATCAATAAGGAACCAATTCTATTGAAACTGTCATCTGGTTTCTTATGAATGTCACAGAAGTTTGGGAGACCATCCTATCCAAATTAGATCCCTTATCTGAACTTTGCTTTACTTTTTCCTCAAGATAATTTTCTTTATAACATTTGTTCACTTTGATTTGTAATTTATTTGTTATTTAATATGCCTTCTTCTATTAACCCTTAAGGTTCAGGAAGGCAAAAAACAGGTATATTTTCTTCACTGCAGAATTGCCATGGTCTGATACATCTTCAGGCACAAAATCATCATTTAATATATTTTGAAGATTCAAATTAAGTAGTTTATTAGAATAACATTGAGAATTAGTTGTAAATTTCATCCTAATTAGTATAGGGTAGTAGATTCACTTGTCACTAAGGGACTATCCCTCTGCTATAAACTAAACCAGAAACTCCATATTAAAAATAAAGACATACACCCATACACACACACACACACACACACACACACACACACACACACACATCATGACATATAGCCTAACTTGAACCAAATAGAGCTAAATTTCTAGGCTTCCAAAATGAAATAAGGTGGCTAAGGAGAAACTGTCATTGTGGCAGCCTACAAAGTCTTGGTTCTAGATTTCAACGCTGTGGATAAGGAGCTAGTATTCTAGCATCTGCATAGGTTAGAGAAATAATTGAACCTACATAAAGTGGGAAAACTATTAAAGAGAGCTTTAATAGTTAGAGAGAGCTTCACTGAAATGTCCACTCATTTATGTTAAACCGAAGAACTGGATCCATTATCTCCAGGAAGCAGCAAAAATATTTGCCATCTCATTAGGGATGCTTGCATGAGAGAAAAGTCCCCACCAATAAATCAAAATTCCAATCCCTCATAACCTATAGATATGGATCCAAGTGTATAATACCAGAATGGTACAGAAACTGCAAGCTGAGTACCTGACATGAAGACAATTCCAGGATTACTGACACAAGTAGACGGAGATGCCCAACAAATGCAAATACAGACCTGCTCTGTAGGGCCGCTTTCACAAAGCTGAAGTCAGATAGGGATAGTGCCTCATTAATAGCTCCTTGTAAGAACTGAAAGAACTTTGTTGAGAATAGACTCTAGAAAGGTAAAAGTGGAAGCAGTGAAGGTAGGAGGCTACAGCAGTAGACTAGAAAAGATTCATCACAGTGGTGACTTCAACCAAGTGGAAAAGGTGAAAACTGGTGGAAGCTGTACAAATTGCAAAGTTTGATCAGACAGCGTTTGCTGATAAATAGAAAGTGGTATATGAAAGAGGTCTGTGTGATGTCAGTGATCAAAGCACGAATCACCAGTAAGAAACAATAATCCTGAAATTGATCAAACCCAATAGCAACACATCCAACTATATAAAATCAAAAATGAGAAAACTACTAGGAAAAATTGACAAACTTACAATAATAATGGGTAATTTTAACACATCTATCTTAGGAATTAATATAATTAACAGGAACAAATTACTAAGCCCTAAAAATATGAAATTACAATATATAAGCCTGACCTAGTAGGCATAAATTGAACTCCACACCCAGCAAATATACAAAGCACTTTCTTTTAAGCACCAATGGAACATGAAAAAAATTCACATACCATGATGGTAGTTTCAATAGATGATGATATTTTCTTACCACAGTGCAATACATTTTTAAATCACTTACAAAAATGTTAAAATGATAGTGTACTCATATATTTGCTTTATCTGATCCTGATAATAATAAATGCTAATTTGATTAATTAACTAAATTGTTCAGACCTTCACTGTGGATTTTAGGCAACATATCCTGTCATCGACTTGCCATTTCTCCAAGACAACTCAAATAAAAGATTGGTGCAAGTGCCAATTCCATGGTTCAAAAAAAATTCAAAAATGATATTCTGCAAGCAAAGCAAGTTCATAATATATTTAAAAATTCCATGTATACATTTGATCCTCTTCTTTACCGATGTTTAAACTGATGTCTCTAATTATCAAATTCCAAAGTTACACCTCGCCATAACAGCCCTCTTTCCTCAGAAACCTACACATAGTTCCTAACACAATATAGCACTGAACCATTTATTGATCTGAGAAATTCAGAAGAGGGTGGATGGTTTATATCTAGGATTTGTGAGAAGAGAGAACTTTCTGACACTTACTTTGAAAAAAAAGTAAAATACACTTTTTTAGATTCTGTTTTGATGGTAGAGACTTCATTCTTCAAAGTTCCCCCACAGTGATAATACAGGACACAAGAGTCTTTGTGGAGATGTTAGGGTCCTATCATGTGTGGGTACATTTGACCTGAGTTATGGAGCCTTCTGACTTCTGATGCCCACTAGGCAGCACAGCTGATCTTTGTTATCCTCATCACCACTTTTGCCTCATTTAAAAAAACTTCTAGAGAAGCTGTTCATATCTTTACTACATCTAAATAATTTTCCCCTCTTCTCACTTTACTTGTCTGAAATGGTCCATGAGAGACTAGTTAAAAATAACCTTTTTAGCAGTAAACAGGCATTCTTCTTAAAATGGGAACAAAATTATCCTCACAGGAAAAAAAAAAAAACAAAAACAAAAACAAAAAACCTCATACTCAGAAACAAAAGATAAAAGCAGGAGGATTTGAAAACTCATCTTTTAAGACACTTAAAAACTGATTTTGAAGTTTTAAAACATTTCTAATCATAATTATTCTATTACTTCAGGAAATATTGGGAAAAACAGGAAACTTAGAGTAGCTTTTTACAATATAATTATGCTGAGAAATTTTGAAATTATTAAAGTTGCTCAAGATACTTGATGGAAAATAATACATTAGTACAAACTAAATGACTGAGACGTTTCTATTTTAGAAATCTATTATGTGGCATCATAATCCTAGTTCAGTGTTTCATTGTCTTAAATATGACAATACATTTGACACTAAAGGCTTCAAGGGTAACACTTTTTTGCTCATTTGTTTTGCCCCATTTGTAAAACTACTACAATGGTATTTTCCGTGTGGCTGGGCAGATGCTTTGAGTTTAAACCTAATAGCCTCCCCACTTTGAATCTGGAAAGTTGTCAGAATTATGATGGAAATGACATACTTAGGTAACATAAAATTCTAAAATAATTAAGAAGAGTTAAAAATTCAAAAATTCTAGCGAGTTTTTAAAAATCCATAATGTTTAATTTGAGTAATTTCTTTACTTGCTATATCAGTTACAGCCCAGGAAGAAAAAAATGTCATACACTTAAAAGTGATAATGAAAGATAATATAATGAAGCGGATATTTCTGAAGTATGGACAACTCCCCTGTTAATGAACTAACCCTAAGGAGTGATGAGGCATTACCTGAGGTTTAGCCACAGAATAGTGCTGTTACTGTCTGTAGGCCAGAAGTGAATGGTGTTATCAGAGACAGAAAGCTTCAGCCTTAAAAAAATGGGCTGCCCCGCTGGGCAGATCTCAGCACTTTGGGAGGCTGACGCAGGTGGATCACCTGAGGTCAGGAGTTTAAGACTAGCCTGGGCAACATGGTGAAACTAAAAATACAAACATTAGCTGGGTGTGGTGGTGTGTCTCTCTAATCCCAGCTATTCAAGAGGCTGAGGCAGGAGAATTGCTTGAACCTGGGAGGTGCAGGTTGTGGTGAGCCGAGATTGCGCCATTGCACTGGGCGACAAGAGCAAAACTCCGTCCAGAATGAAACAAGGTGGCTAAGGAGAAAGCCCCCCCCCCACTGACCAAAACAAACAAACAAACAAACAAACAAACAAAAAGCAGAGAGGTCTGCCTTATGAACCTGCTATCGTAAAGCACCGGACATCAAATAGACGTTTCTGGATCAACACCACTGTCACCTGAAAACTAATTAGAAATGCAAATTCCTAAACTCTACTCCATATCTACTGAGTCAGAAACTCTGGGAGTGGGACCAAGAAATCTGGGTTTTATCAGACCCTCCAGGTAAATCAGATGTGCACTTAAGTTTGGGAACCACTGTGTAAGAAGAACAACACAACCAGAACCATGGTGAAGCAGAAAGGGAGTATAATAAATACCCTAAAATATTTTTCCTCCACACCTCCTCTCATCTGCTAGTGCCTCATCTTGGCAAAACTAATTGAAAGTCATAGGCAAGGGAGCCCAGGTGATGTCATTCAGATGCAGCTTCCCAGGGCACAGAGCAAGGCAGAGAAAGGCAGAGCATTGAAAAGGGTGGGAGAGAGTGAACAGAGAATAATCAGTAGACCCATCACTCAAAGTAATGTGCCTTTAAAACTATATGACTTTTATTAGTCAAAATTAATGTTTTTATTAACACTCCAAAATTTTGAAATTCTGGGTGAGTGAATAAGAGGATTTAACTTTTCTTAAGATTTCTTTGGCTGGGTACAGTGGCTCAAGCTTGTAATCCCAGCACTTTGGGAGGCTGAGGTTGGTGAATCACCTGAGGTCTGGTGTTTGTGACCAGCTTGGTCAACATAATGAAACCCCATCTCTACTAAAAATACAAAAATTAGCCAGGGATGGTGGCACCCACCTGAAATCCCAGCTACTCTGGAGGCTGAGGCAGGAGAACCACTTGAACCTGGGAGGCAGAGGTGGCAGTGAGCCAGGTTTGCGCCATTGTACTCCAGCCTGGAAGACAAGGGCAAAATTCCATCACACACACTCACACACACACACACACACACACAAAGATTTCTTTAATACATAACAATTGTTGAGAGCCTAGTATGTCATTTTTACCTGGGGCTTTATTTATTGCTATTATATTTGAGTTAATAATTACAAAAGAGATTTAAGCATCCATTTTAGAGATGAAAAAACTAAGATTCAGAAAGGTTAAACAACTCGCTTGAAGTTCTTTAGCTAGTAAGTGGAAGAAATTTAAAACCAGACCTTTTTTGAATCAAAGCCCATGCTCTATGATAAAGTAGTGCTACTTATATAAAAATAATCGAGCTATGCCATGCATAATCCATTGAAGTTCTTGTAATCAAGGACTAAATTTACTTTATTCCACATGTAAGGTGATCCCTGATTTTCCTAGCAGAGGCCTGATTTATGCATGTTGTCCTGGGATGTCCAGTGTTTGATAATAAACTATATGGTCACTCTCTCAATAAGGTAAATAGATGTGGTATCTTTTAAAAATGCAATTCTGAATGTGTAGAGAAAATCCAGTTGGATCTCTAGGAGAAGAGATGCTTCTCATTGCACTTGTCAATTCTATTAGAAAACACAAATTAGACTTCAGTCTTCAAAGGCATTGACTTTCTAAAAAAATGTTTTGGAGGGAGGAATTCTCCATGTTCTGGGACCATATCTTCGTAAGGTTATGGAAATTTAAGGTGGAATTCACTAAAATTAAAAATAAAAATAAAAAGAGCCCCTGTCATCATTACTTAGTATAGAACATTTATTACCATCCCCTAGTGCAGACAATCCATGTGGAGGGTATACAGCACATATAATTAAAAGTCTCTGCTTGGAGGTTCTCCGTGATTAATGCCTCAGGTAGGCATTTTGATTCCTATACTAATAGAACCTGACTGGCTCTGAAACGCTGGTGTTGTTCAGGTATCTCAGGAGTAATAAAAGGTTGCTTTTGGCTTATTGCACAATTCCTTGAGTCATTAATTATAGCTGCCCAAAGTGGAAAGTTTATAATTAAACATATAATTTACTCTTCTACTTTTGGATGAAGTAAATTAAGGCAATTAGATTTCTTTTGATTAAGCATATGGAGCCATTTACAAAGTGCACAGGTGTGTACAAGCAGAAGGTAGACTACAAAAACATCTATGTTTCAAGTGTATTTTGTCACTTTGTTGTCACTCTCTGGCTGAAGTAATTATGTTAATCCATTTGAAGTGGATTTCTTTAGTTTTTCTGGTATGCTGCTGCTCAGTTTATTCCTTGGCGTCCTTAGCTACTTAAATAACAGCAAGTACTGATCAGCTACAAGTGTCAGTTAATCACAAAGATAATTTCGGCTAGGAATATCCATATGATATTATTTTGGTGGATATCTACTCTGTCATTCAACCCCCACATACATCCCATAATGCATATGCTAGTTGAAAAACAACTATTGGGAAACAAGTTTTATTTTTTCTCAATTTTATCGCGTCAATATTCTTTTTCAATGTTTGCCATCTTCCAAAAAATACATCTATATCCCCACTATTTGTGTTATGTACATCACAGTTCAAACGCAAAGTGTTTTGTTTTCTCTTCAGAACGTGTTTTTCTGGGGAGGAATTTCTCTGTGTCCCACTAGAAAAACAACTTGCATGTCAAAGATAACTATGCCCTGACTGTCAACAGACTATGACAAAAGTCCTCTACAAAGGCTTAAGTATTTCAACCATGATCTGTATCATCAGTAACTATGCCCCTTACAGAATGTGCTTGTACCTTCCAAATGTATGTACATACTGTTATAAGGAAAACACACCGTATTTTATTTTAAAACTACTGAATTTATAAGACTGTTTCTCTTTTTGTATTTTCTAAATCAATAGCTAACCGTGTAATTACTACTTACATGTAGTCTACATTTAAAAACTTCAGTTGTCAAATTGAATGAAAGTGATTTCATCTCTGTATGAGGCTCACCTTCAGCTGTCTTCCTTTCATCATGTGTAGCTGCCAGATACAACCAGTGACTGTAAGCATTACATAAAATGACAACTATTTGTGATGGAAAGACTCCAAGGTGGCCCCCATGATCTTTATATCTTGATATTCACACTCTTACGTGATCCTTTTACCTTATGTGATCCTTTCTACTTGAGTAAAGGCAAGCCCTGTGAGCTGCCTTTAATCAATAAAATATGGCAAAGATGATAAGATGTCATTTCTATAATTACATTACACAGGTTTGTGACTTCTCCTCTCTGAGAAGATTCTGTCCTTTACTGTCTTTGAAGAAGCAAATGGCTGCATTTACATATACCTAAGATAGGGGTGGTCTCCAACAGACAGGCAGCCAGCAAGAAACTGAAACCCCCAACAACTGCAAGGAAGTGAATTCTGCTAAAACCACATAAGCCTGGAAATGTGTCTTCCCAGTTAACCTTGAAATGAGACCCAAGCACTGGCCAACACCTTGACTGCAGTCTTGTGGGACCCTAAGCAGAGAACCAAGCTAAGTTGTGCCCAGACTTCTAACCCATAAAGACCCATGCGATAATAAATATGTACTGTGTAAAGCCACTACATTTGTAGTAACACTGTTGCATGGCCACAGGAAACCAACATAGGAGGTAAGAGTGACAGGAAGAAAGCAATCAATGTTAGGGAAGCAGCAACCTCCCTACCAACCAACCCAGCCTAGTTGGAGAAAAGGAGACAACATGCTTTATTCGGAGCAAAAAAAAAAAAAAAAAAAAAAAAAAATGTAAGGGCAGATAAATTCCTGTGAAAACCTGCTGGAATTTACAATCTGCATCCTCATCCCATTCCAATCAAATGTTTCCTGATGATTCAAAGGCATCTGCATTAATGAAAGCATCCTGAGCAGGTAGAATTACTGTTTCAATAGGCTTTTCATACTCTGGAAGATCATCAAAAAGATCTTGTCTCAAAGTAGAGACTGGGGAAGCAGCAAACTCAGCTATGATTTTTCCAGCTAGCACTACCGTAGGGGCAGAATGGGCTGCTCCAGAAGATGTATTTTCTCCTGTGGCTCCCGCAGTGCATGAGCCAATCATATTTTTGGCCTGAACTTTCCTTAGGGGATGTACTAATTAGAGAAGCCTTGATAAATCACAAGGGTAAGAATGAGCAGTTAAGAAAGTAAATTAATCCCCATGGTATGGATCATATTTACCAAAGAAATATTAGAATAAATAAGATCTCACTACTAGAATATAATTTGCTAATACATAAGTTGGTGACTTCCAGTTTCAGCTCTGATGAATAAAGAGCTTAGAAGTCAACACTCCTGTGCTTACAACAAGAATAATTTTCTTAGACCTAGTAGAGAATCGAGGTTTCTGGGTAAACTATCACCCTGAAGTCTGTAGAGATTTATGAATATAGAGTCACAGGAAACATCTGCTTACCTGAAGTATATGCCATTGGAGCCATGAGATGGTAGCAACACATAAATGGTGACTTTTGACAGATTTCTGAAGGTTGAACATGGACTAGCATAACAGTAAGAAATTCCTAATGGCAAAAAATTGCGTAAGTTTTACATTCAGTAAAACCACCAGGTTGTTAGTGTGAAGAGCTAAGAAAGGTTATTTCCAGGCTTGGACTAGGAAATAAGAAAAGTAACCACTAGCCCAGGTGCTGTGCATCATACCTATAATCCCAGCACTTTTGGAAGCTAAGGTAGAAGTATTACTGGAGCCCAGGAGTTCAAGACCAGACTAGGCATAGTGAGACCTTGTCTCTGTCTCCACACACACACACAAAATTTAAAAATTAGGGGGGTGTATTGGCATATGCCTGTAGTCCCAGCTACTCAGGAGACTGAGGCAGGAAGATTGTTTGAGTCCAGCAGTTTGAGGCTGCTGCCGTTAGCTATTATCATGACACTGCACTCCAACCTGGGCAACAAAGCAAGATCCTGTCTTAAATTAAAAAAGAAAAAAGGAAAGAAAGAAAAAGGAAAAGTAACCATTGATAAATACTATTCCCACAGTGTTCTCCATGGCAATATCTACACTCTAGGGAAAAAGATTTTACCATAGCCTTATCTCACCTGGGGGAAAGGCATTTACCCAAATCAAACCTCCGCTAGCTTTTTTATCTTACCAAATGGAGTGGAGTAAAGCTAAGAAACATTTGTAAAGCCTACAATCCAAGGACCCAGGGCCACTAAAAAGCTGAGAATTGGTCACATTATAGAATGTTTCCTTTCTACCAAAAATTACCACTACTCCAACAGCCTCCAGTATAACAGCAGCAGATAACAGCTAAAAGAGGTACAAAATCTATCTAACAAGCTCTTTGGGCAGCCAAATGCAACAGATAAAAACACAGACACCAGAAGAGTTTGAGGCTTCTGGCATCTATATCTACAAGCAAACATTAAAACACAGCTTAAGTACTAGCCAGATTAACATAAAACCATACACTAATGGCCTTTTAAGTCACAGTTTCTATTACCTATATCATGTGCAGCTTTCAAAAAATTAAAAGGAAAGTAAAAGACAAGAAAAAAGACACAGTCTAAAGAGATAAAGCAAGCATTAGAATCTGATTCATACAGGGTACAGATTTTGAAATTATCAGGCAGGGAATTTAAAATGATTATAAGTAATAGGTTAAAAGCTCTAATGGATAAATGTAGACAATATACAAAAACAGGGAAGTAATGTAAGCAAAGACAAAGAAACTCTAGGAAAACATAAAAGAAATACCAGAACTCAAAAATACTGTTGCAGAATGATGAATGTCTTTGATGGGCTCATCATGGGCCACTGGACATGGTCATGGAAAGGTTCACTGAGCCTGAAGGTATGTCAGTGGAAACTTATCAAGCTGAAATGCAAAGAAAAAAAAAGTGTGAACAAAACAGGACAAGAAATCCAAGGACAATTTCAAAAGGTGTAACAGAGGTGTAATTGGAATATCGAAAAGAGAAGGAAGAGAGAATGGAGAAGACGAAATATTCAAAATGATAATGGCTAAGAATTTAACTAAACTCATAACAGACAGCAAACAACAGATCCAGAATGCACAAAGAACTCTAAGCAGCCTAAACATAAACAAAAAGCAAAACCTATACCTATGCATATCATATTCACATTGCAGAAAACAAATGCAAAATGGAAAATCTTGAAAGAAAGTATAAGAGATTAAAAAAAAAAAAACTTACCCAGAGAGAAACAATGAAAAAATTTACATTAGAATTCTTAACATATACCATTCAAACAAGAAAGGAGTTAAATATTTAACATTTTGAAAGAATGAAACCACCATTCCATAATTATATATTCAGTAAAGTAATCCCTCAAAAGTTATGAAGGAATAAAGGCTCCTCATAGAAACAAAAGCTAAGGGAATTTATTGCCAGTAGACCTGCCCACTTAGAAATTTGAAACGTTCTTTAGGGAGAAGGAAAATGATATAGGCCAAAAACTAAGATTACCCAAAGAAAAGAAAGTATCAGTAAAGGAATACATGAAGGTAAAATAAAATCTTTTCTTTTTTCTTATTAATTTCTTATTAAGTTATTATTGATAGCTTAATTTCTAATTAATAATTGATCGAAAAGAAAAAAGTTTGTTTAAAGTTATAACAGCAACAATGTAGTAGACGGTTATAGCATATGGATAAGTAGAATGAACAATGACAATGCCATAAGGAATGGGAAAAAAGAACTGAAAATTCTCTATTACAAAGTGGCTGGAGGCACACAGCAGGAGGGGACAGGGTCAGACTTAGGAATGGTGGCCTTCATATTCTACAGCTGACAATTAGCTGCCACCTTTCACAGCCATCAGTCCCAGACCAGATCATAGTATAGTCTACTGCCCAGGTTCTGGGAATTTCTGAACTGTTTAATAACCAATAACTCCAAGTACAGCAGCAACAGCAAAGGAATCTCTCACTACATGAATATATGAATATGAAATTGTTGCAAGAAGCTGGTATCTCCCTTCCAAAGGATATGTGGCAAAGTCACCAGATGAAGCTGACACAATTGTCAAAAAAATTAGGTTCTAAAGATGTGATAATGGCACAGAGTTTTGCTTGTGGTAGAGAAAAAGGAACATTTGAAAGCAGTCCCAAAAGAGGAGTGAAGATAGTTTTCTCTCAAGAAGCAAAAGCTGTTTCCTCTCAAATAATTGGGAAAAAGTTGTTTACCAAGCAAACAGGAGAAAATGACAAAATATGCAATCAAGTCTTGATCTGTGAGCAAAAATATCCCAGGAGAAAATACTCCTTTCCAGTAACAATGGAAAGGTCATTTCAAGGTCCAGTATAAACAGGAAGTTTGCAAGGTGGTGTCAACACTGAAGATGTTTCTGCTGAAACTCCTGATGTAATAAAGAATCTATTGACGTCGTAGAAGGCATCAAAAAGGAACAAGCTCTCCAGCTTGCGCAGAATATAAGATTTCCATCTAATATTTTAGATTCTGTTGCAGAAAACATGGTCAAGCTTTACAATCTTTTTCTGAACTACAACACAACCATGATAAAAATAAGCCCAATGGTATAAGATTCAGATGGAGCTCTGTTATGTTTGGACGCAAAGATCAGTTTTGATTCTAATTCAGCCTATCACCAGAAGATCTTTGATCTACAGGACTGGACTCAGGAAGATGAAAGGAACAAAGGTGAAGCTAAGCCACATCTCACCTACACTGACCTCAGTGAAAAAATAGGCTGTCTAGTAAATGGTGCTGGTTTGGCTATAACCACAATAGATATAACACAACTTCACAGACTACAACCAGCTTCCTTGTTGTTCACGGTAGTGCTACAGTCCATCAATTAACAGAATCATTTACTCTTATCACTTCAAATAAAAAGAGGTACTGGCTATTCTGGTCAACATTTTTGGAGGAATCACTTGATGTTATGTTATTACACAGGGTTTAGTTCTGGCAGTGAAAGATTTTGAAATTAAAATACCTGTCGTGGTACATTTACAAGGTTCACTAGTTAATGATGCTAAGGCACTAATAGCAGAAAAGCTACTAGAATGGCTTTAAAGCTCTCTGAAATAGTGACCTTAGTCAAGCAAACCCATGTGTATATATAATGTAAGTTGCCAACATGATCTTAAAAAGCCAGTGAATGGCTGAAAATGTTAATTGTGCTATAATGATTGAAAATACTATGTTCTGTGTTACTGTTTTTTTTCTTTTTAGTGTGGGAAGATGGTAATTGTGATCTAGGCACACAAACTTTCAGAAGCATTTGGTCTGCATTTCATTCTACTATTCAGAATGGACTATTTATATAAAGAACATATAATGCAGGTGTCTAGTTTTATCAGTCAGTCTTTTTCACTTCTACAGAATATCACTTGCAATATGCCTGTTTATATTGTTGAATATAAAGTTCTACATTGACAAGAGTCCTACAAACAAAATAAATATGAAGAAAAATAACAAAATTCCTGGACTACTCTTTTAAAAAGAGGTAAAATTTATAGATTAAGAGAAGAGATAAAATAGAACAATAGAAAATGCTCAATTAAAATTAAAAAGGCAGAAGAGAAATAAAAAAACAAGTATAACAAAATAGTTAAAAGCATGGTAGATATTAAGCTGACTATATCAATAATTACTTCAACTGTGAATGGTCTAAATACACCAATTAAAAGACAGACTGTCAGAGTAAATGAAATATACAAGACACACCTATACATTCTACAAGAAACCCACTTTCAATACAAAGACTCAGATAGGTTAAAGAGATGGAGAAAGATATACTATGCTAACACTAATCAAAACAAAAAAAAAAGAAAGAAAAGAGGAATAACTATTGTATTAGTCAGGATTCTCTAGAATAACAATAGTAATAGGATAGATGTATGTATAAAGGGGAGTGTATTAAGGAGTATTAACTCACATGATCACAATGTCCCACAACAGTTCATCTGCAAGCTGATGAGCAAGGAAGTCAGCCTGAGTCCGAAAGCTGAAGAACCTGGAGTCCAACGTTCAAAGGCAGGAAGCATCCAGCACAGGAGAAAGATATAGGCTGGGAAGCTAAGCCTGTCTAATTTGTTCACATTCTTCTGCTTGCTTTTTATTCTGACAGCTAATTAGATGGTGCCCACCCAGATTGAGGGTGGGTCTGCCTCTCCCAGTCCACTGACTCAAATGTTAATCTCTTTTAGCAATATCCTCACAGACACACCCAGAATAAATAATTTGCATCCTTCTATACAATCAAGTTAACATTCAGTATTAACCATCACAACTATGTTAACTTAAGACAAAGCAGACTACAGAACAAAGAAAATTTTGGGGAACAAATAAGGGCATTGCATAAGAATAAAGGATTCAGTTCTATAAGAATACAACAATCTTTAACCGGTATGCAATGAAGAAGAGATTATCAAAGTAAGTGAGGTAAAAAATGGAAAGAACTACCATTAAACTACCATTGAAATTCTTCATAGAATTAGAAAAAAACTACTTTAAAATTGATATAGAACCAAAAAAGAGCCCATATAGCCAAGACAATCCTAAGTAAAAAGAACAAAGTTGGAGGCATCACGCACCAGACTCCAAATTACAAGACTACAGTAACCAAAACAGCATGGTACTGTATAAAAACAGACACATAGACCAGTGGAACAGAATAGAGAACTCAGAAATAAGACTACACATCTATAACCATCTGATCTTCAACAAACCTCACAAAAATAAGCAATGGGGAAAGGATTCCATATTTAATAAATGGTGGTGGGAGAACTGGCTAGCCATATACAGAAAATTGAAACTGGACCCCTTCATTAAACCTTATACAAAAATTAACTCAAGATGAATTAACAACCTAACTGTAAAACCTAAAACTATAAAAACCCTAGAAGAAAATATACGTAATACCATTCAAGACATGGTCACAGGCAAAGATTTCAGGACAAAAATATTAAAAACAATTGCAACAAAAGCAAAAATTGACAAATGGGATCATATTAAACCAAAGAGCTTCTGCACAGCAAAAGAAACTATCATCAGAGTGAATAGGCAACCTACAGAATGGGAGAAAATTTATGCAATCTATCCATCTGACAAAGGTCTAATATCCAGAATCTACAAGGAATTTACACAAATTTATGACAAAAAAATTAAAAAGAGAGGAAAATACATAAACAGATGCTTCTCATAAGAAGACATTTATATGTCCAAAAAACATAGGAAAAAAGTTCATCATCACTGATCATTACAGAAGTGCAAATCAAAATCACAGTGAGATACCATCTCATGCCAGTCAGAATGGCCATTATAAAAGTCAAGAAACAACACATGATGGTTAGGCTGTGGAGAAATAGGAACACTTTAATGCTGTAAGTGGGAATGTAAATTAGATCGACCATTGTAGAAGACACTGTGGTGATTCCTCGAAGACCTAGAACCAAAAATACCATTTGACCCAGCAATCCCATTTACTGGGTTTATACCCAAAGGAATATAAATCATTATAAAGATACATGCATGCGTATGTTCATTGTGGCACTATTCACAATAGCAAAGACAAAAAATCAACCCAAGTGCCCCTCAATGATAGACTACATAAGGAAAATGTGGTACATATATACCATGGAATGCTATGCAACCATAAAAAGGAATGAGATCATGTCCTTTGCAGGGACATGGGTTGAGTTGGGCACCATTATCTTCAGCAAACTAACACAGGAACAGAAAACCAAACACTGTATTTTCTCACTTATAAGTGGGAGCTGAACGATGAGAACATGTGGACACAGGAAGGGGAACAACACACACTGGGGCATTTCAGGGAGTTGGGAAAAGGGAGAACATCAGGAAAATAGCTAATCCATGCTGGGCTTAATACCTAGATGATGGGTTGATAGGTGCAGCAAACTACAATGGCATATGTTTACCTACATAACAAACTTGGACATCCTGTGCATGTATCCCAGAACTTAACATACATACATACATATATATACACATATATATGTGTGTGTGTGTGTGTTTCTGTGTGTGTGTGTGTGTCGCTCTGTTGCCTAGGCTGGAGTACACTGGCGTGATCTCGGCTCACTGCAAGCTCTGCCTCCTGGGCTCATGCCATTCTCCTGCCTCAGCCTCCCGAGTAGCTGGGACTACAGGCGCCCGCCACCATGCCCAGCTAACTTTTTGTATTTTTAGTAGAGACGGGGTTTCACAGTGTTAGCCAGAATAGTCTCGATTTCCTGACCTCATGATCCATCCGCCTTGGTCTCCCAAAGTTCTGGGATTACAGGCATGAGCCATCGCACCCAGCTAACATATATATTATAATTAATATAATATAGTGAAATAACTAAAAGGAAAAGTAGGCAAATCTACTTTTATAATTGAAGAATTCAGTACCTCTCCTCTCTATCAGGAATCAATAGAGACAACAGGGAGAAATCAGTAATATATTAATAATTTAACTGAACAACATTATCAATCCACTGGACTAATTATATTTGTAAAATATTTTATTCAAGAACAGTAGAATAACCATTCTTCTCAAGCTCACATAAATCATTCATTAAGATAGCCCACATTCTGGACCATAAAACATAATAGATTTAAAAGAATAGAAACCATACAAAGTATGCTTTCAGGCCACAATGGAAAAAAACTAGAAGTCAATAGCAGAAAAATAGCTGACATTTTTCAATCTCCAAATATTAAATAACAAAATTATAAATAATACATGGATCTAAGAAGATAATTTAAAGCTATTTTGAACTAAATGAAAATAAAAATACAACTTATCAAAATTTTTGGTATGCAATGAAAGCAATGCCTATAGGGAAACTTATCGCAGTGAACACATATCTTAGAAAATAAAAAAAATATAAAAGTAATGATCTAAATTTTCACCTTAAGAAATTAGAAAAGGAAGGGAAATTTAAGCCTAAAGCAAGAAGAAAATAAATAATAAAAGAGCATAAATCAGTAAAATCAAAAACCAGAAAAATAATAGAAAAAAATTAAAAATGGAAATTCTGCTTATTCTAAAATATAAGCAAAATTGATAAGCCTCTTGTCTCATTATCGTGAACACACCACACACACACACACACAGAGAACACAAATTACCAATATCAGAAATAAAAAAGTGGTCATTACTACCAATCTCATGAACATTAAAATAATAATAAATAAATATTATTAATAACTCTTGTCCCCAAATTTGATAACACAGACGAATGGACCAATACCACAAAAGACACAAACTACGAATATTTACACAAAAAGAAATATGGAAATCTAAATAGGGCTATCTATTAAGAAAATTGAATCAAAAATTAACAGTTTTCCAAAGGAAAAAGCCACAAGCCAGATGGTTTCACTAGTAAACTCTACCAAATATTTGAGGCAGAAACAAAACCACTTTTCTACAGTCTCCTCCAGAAAGAAACAGAAGCAGATAAAAAAATCTTCCTAATTTTTTCAGTAAGACCAGCATTATGTTAATACTAAAACTAAAGATATTATAATAAAGAAAAACTAGGGACCAATGTCACTCATCACCATAAATGCAAACATTCTCAACAAAATATTCACAAATTAAATTCAACAACATATAAAAGAATTAACCATGATAGAATGAGATTTATTCCAAGTATGCCAACTAGTTCAACATTCAAAAATCAATTAGTAGAATTCATGACATAAACAGGCCAAAGAATAAAATTCCATAAATATATCAAGAGCTGTAGGAAAAGCATTTGACAAATACAAAGACCCAACCACACATGACAAGACACTCAGCTAACTAGGAATACAGGTGGACGTCTTCAGATGATGAAGAATGTCTTCAAAAAACCTACAACTAAAATTACACTTGATGGTGAAGAACTAGACACTTTCATTTTAAGATCACAATACAGGCAAAATTTTGATTTTTTTTACCATTGCTATTCAGCATCATAATGGGAATCCTAGCCAATGCAATAAGGCAAGAAAGAGAAATAAAAGGTCTAGAAATTGAGAAGGAAGTAACTAAACTGTCTTTGTTTTTAAATGACATGATTGTTTATGTAGATAATCCTAAAATCGATTTATACATACACAGATACAGACACTCAACTGCTGGACCTAATAAGAGAAAATAGCAAGGTTGCAGGATGAAAGGTTAATAAACAATAATGAGTGTTTTCCTATATAACTGCAGTGATCAATTGGAATTTGAAATTATAATACCATTTATAGGAGTATGAAAAGGTAAATACTTAGGTGTAAGTCTAACAATATATGTACATTATACGTAGAAAACAAAACTCTAATAAAAGAAATTAAAGATCTAAATAAAAAATATAGACCATGTTTATGGATTGGAAGATGATTATGGAAAGATATCAATTTTTTCAAATTTGATTTATAGATTTACTGCAATCCCAATAAAAATCTCAGCAAACTACTGTATAAATACTGGCAAAATAATTCTAAATATTTTATGGAATGACAAAAGACCTGGAAGAGTGAAAATATTATTGAAGATGAACTAAGTTGGAGGACCAACACTACCTGATTGCAAGATTTATACAGGTGCAGTAATCAAGACAGTATCATATTGATGAAAAAATAAGCAAATAGATCAATAGAATAGACTAGATAGAGCCTAGAAATAGACTCACACAAACATAGCCAATTAATCTTTGACAGAGAGCAAAGACAATTCAATGCAGAACAAATAGTCTTTTCAACAAATGCTTCTTGAAAAATTGGATATCCCTATATAAAGAAAAACAAAAAACAAAAAAACAAACAACAAAAACAAAAGCCTAGAAATACACCTTAGGCAGAAATTAACTCAAAGTGGGTCATAAAAATAAATGTAAAACACAAAACTAAAAAATTCTACAAAAACAATCACAGGAGAAAACTTAAGTGACCTTGAATTGCGCTATATGTTGTCAGATACAACACCAAATCACAAGTCTTGAAAGAAAAACAAATGACTGGTTAGAATTTATTAAAATTAAAAACTTCTCCTATGCAAATGATACTGTTAAGAGCAACAAAAAACAAGTCATTGACTAATGGAAAATATTGGCAAACACATATCTGGGAAAATCAGTTTCCAGAATAGCAAAGAACTCTTAAAGTTCAACAATAAGAAAACAAATACCCTAATTTAAAAATGGGCGAAAAATCTAAATGGATATAGCATTATAAAAAATACATAGATGAAAAGTAAGTATAGAAAAAGATCTGTAACTTTATTTCTCATTATGGAATTGATAATTGAAACAGACATAAGATTGTCTAAAATCTATAAAACTGACAGTACCAATTGCTGATGAGGATGTGGAGCAAAGGAACTCTCATTTATTGTTGGTGAAATGCAAAATTGTGTCTCCCCTTTTGAAAACAGTTTTGGTATTTTTTCACAAAGGTAAAAACAGTCTTCCATAGAATTGATCAGTGGAGATCCTAGATATTTAACCAACTGATTTAAAAACTTCTGTCACACAAAACCTGCATATAAATATTTATAGCATCTTTATCTGTAAGTGCCAAACTTTCAAGAAACCAAGATGTCCTTCAATCAGGGGAAGCAGTAAACTGTGGCATATATATTATCAAATTATATGATATTTTGAAAAAGGAAAATCTACAGAGACAGTAAAAATATTAGTTGTCACCAGGAGTTTAGGGGAAGTTGAATAGTGATACAAAGGGGAATTTTGGGGGTTGTGAAACTATTTTTAGAGACTATGATTGTGAGTATATGACACTCTGCCTTTGTCAAAGTCTCAAAATACTTATAACACAAAAAGTAAACTGTAATGGATACAAATTTAATTGTAAAATGTCATTTTGGTAGTCAAAGAAATTCCAAAATGGAATGCAAAATATGACAAAACAATCTAACTGAATTACAAATGCATGACATAATCTCACTTAATGGGCTGGGGGAAAAGGAGCTTATGTAAGTAACTTTATGCTCCAATAGAGAAGAGCATAATTATCTTGTGTGTGTGGTTGATAATTTTATTTATTTATTTTTCCAACTTTTATTTTAGATTCAGGGAATATATGTACAGATTTGTTACCTGAGTATATTGTGTGATTTTGAGGTTTGGGGTGTGGATGATTCTGTTACCCAGGTACTGAGCATAGAACCTAATAGTTAATTTTTCAACTCTTATCTCCCTCTCCCCTCTAGTGTCCCCCAGTTTATATTGTTGCCACCTTTATGTCTATGAGTACCCAATATTTAGCTCCCTCCTATAAGTGAGAATATGCAGTATTTGGTTTTAAGTTTCTGCATGAATTTGTTTTGATTAATGGTCTCCAGCTACATCTATGTTGCTGCAAAGGACATGATTTCATTCATTCTTATGGCTGCATAGTATTCCACAGTGTATATGTACCAAATTTTCTTTATCTAATTCACCATTGATGGGCACCTAGGTTGATTCCATCTCTTTCCAATTGTGAATACTGCTGTGATGAACATGCAAGTGCATGTGTATTTGTGGTAGAAAGATTTGGAGATATATATGTGTGTGTGTGTATGTATATGTGTATATATATACACACATATGTATGTATATATACACACACATACATATATATGTGTGTATACACACACACAGACACACTCACTCCTCGGTAATGGGATCACTGGATCAAATGGTAGTTCCTAGTTCTTTGAGAAATCTCCAAACTGCTTTTCATAGTGACTGAACTAATTTACATTCCTACCAACCATGTATAAGCATTGCCTTTTCTTCACAGCCTTGCCAGCATCTACTTGATAGTTCATTTGTTTGACTTTTTAATAATCACCTTTCTAACTTATGTGAGATGGTATCTCATGTACTTTTGATTTCTATTTCTCTCATGATTAGTGATGTGGAGCGTTTTTTCATATGTTTCTTGGTCACTTGCATGTCTTTTCTCTTTTGAGAAGTGTCTGTTCATGTCTTTTGCCCATTGTTAAATGGAGTTATTAGTTTTTTCTTGTTCAGTTGCTTAAGTTCCTTATAGATTCTGTATATTAGACCTTTGTTAGATGCATAGTTTGAAAATATTTTCTCCCATTCTATAGATTTTCTTTTTATGCTGTTGATAGTTTCTTTTACTGAGCAGAAGCTCTTTAGTTTAATTAGGCCTCACTTGTCAATTTTAGTTTTTGTTACAATTGCTTTTGAGGACTTAGACATAAATTATGTCCCAATGTCAATGTCCAGAGTGGTGTTTCCTACATTTTCTTCTAAGGTTCTTATAGTTTGAGGTCTTACATTTAAATATTTAATTCCTCTTAATTTTTGTATATGGTGAAATGTAAGGGTCCAGTTTCATTCTTCTGTACATGGCTAGCCAGCTAACCCAGCACCATTCATTGAATAGAGCGTCCTTTTTCCCTTGCTTATTTTTGTCAACTTTGTCAAGGTCAGGTGGTTATAAATGTGTGGTTTTATTTCAAAGTTCTCTATTTCCTTCCATTGGTCTATTTGTCTGTTTTTGTAACAGAACCATGCTGTTTTGGTTACTGTAGCCTTATAGTATAGTATAGTTTGAAGTCAAGTAATCGGATGCCTCCAAGTTTGTTGTTTCTGTTTAGTATTGTTTTGGCCATTTGGGAACTTCTTTGGTTCCATATGATTTTAAAATATTATAGTTTCTTGTATTTCTGTGAAAAATTACATCGATAGGTTGATAGGAATGTCATTAAATCTGTAGTTTGCTTTGGGCACTATGGCCATTTGAACAATATTGATTTTTCCAATCCATGAGCATAGAATGTTTTTCCATTTGTTTTTGTCATCTATGTCTTTTAGCAGTATTTTCTAGTTCATGCACAGGTCTCTCACTTCCTTAGATGTATTCCTAGGTATTTTATTTTTTCATAGCTATGGTAAATAAAATTGTGTTATTAATTTGGCTCTCAGTTTGAATGTTATTGGTGTATAGAAATGTTACTCATTTTTTGTACATTGATTTTCTATCTTGAAACATTACTGAAATTTTTTCTCAGTTCCAGGAGCCTTTTGATACAGTCTTCAGTGTTTTCTAAGTATAGGATCATATCATCCATGAAGAGAGGTAGTTTGACTTCTCCTTTTCCTATTTAATCGTCTTTTCTTTCTCTTGTCTGATTGTTCTGCTTAGGACTTTCAGTACTATGCTGAACGGGAATGGTGACAGTGGGCATCCTTGTCTTGTTACAGTTCTCAAGGGGAAAGCTTCCAGTTTTTGCCCATTTAATATGATCTTAACTACAGGTTTGTCATAGATGACTCTTATTATTTTGAGGTGTGTCCCATCGATGCCTAGTTTCTTGAAGGTTTTTATAATGAAGGAGTGTTGAATTTCATCAGAAGCTTTCTCTATGTCTATTGAGATGGTCATGTGTTTTTTAATTTTATGTGGTGAACCACGTTTATTGATTTGCATATGTTGAACTAACCCTGCATTCCAGGAATAAAGCTTACTTCATCATGGTGATTTAACCTTTTGATGTGTGTTGAATTCAGTTGGCTAGTATTTTTTGAAGATATTTGCATCTATGTTCATTAGGAATATTGGCCTGTAGTTTTCTTTTTTTGTTCTGTCTTTTCCAGGTTTTGGTATCAGGGTGATCCCAGCTTTGTACAAAGCACTAAGGAGGAATCTATTATCCTTGATTTTGGGGGGAATATATGATATGATTTGGCTGTGTCCCTAACCAAATCTGATCTTGAGTTTCCACCTATTGTGGGAGGGACCTGGTGAGAGGTAACTGGATCAGGGATGCATGTCTTAACCATAGTGTTCTCATGGTGGGTGGTGGGTCTTATGAGATCTGATGGTATTATAAGGGTGAGTTTCCCTGCACATGCTTTTTTGTATTCTTTGACTGCTGCCATTCATGTAAAATGTGACTTGTTCATCCTTGCCTTCCACCATGATTGTGAGGCTTCCCCAGCCACATGAAACTGTAAGTCCATATTAAACCTCTTTTGTAAATTGCTCAGTCTCGAGTATGTCTTTATCAGCAGTGTAAAAATGGACTAATACAGTAAATTGGTACCAGTAGAGTGAGCTGCTGCTGAAAAGATACCCAAATATGTGGAAGCAATTTTGGAACTGGGTAACAGGCAGAAGTTGAAACAGTTTGGAGGGCTCAGAAGAAGACAGGAAGATGTGAGAAAGTTTGGAACCCTAGAGATTTGTTGAATGACTTTGACCAAAATGCTAATAATGATATGGACAATGAAATCTAGGCTGAGGCAGTCTCAGATAGAGTTGAGGAACTTGTTGGGAACTGGAGTAAAGATGATTCTTGTTATGTTTTAGCAAAGAGACTGGTGGCATTTTGCCCTACCCTAGAGATTTGTGGAACTTTGCACTTGAAAGAGATGATTTAGTGCATCTGGCAGAAGAAATTTCTAATCAGCAAAGCATTCAAGAGGTGACTTGGGTGCTATTAAAGGCATTCAGTTTTATAAAGGAAGCAGAGCCTAAAAGTTCAGAAAATTTATAGCCTGACAATGCAATAGAAAAGAAAATCACATTTTCTGAGAAGAAATTCAAGCTGGCTGTAGAAATTTGCATAAGTAACGAGGATCAGAATTTTAATCCCCAAGACAATGGGAAAAATGTCTTCAGAGCATGTCAGAGGGCTTCATGGCAGTCCCTCCTATCACAGGCCCAGAGGCCTAGGAAGAAAAAGTGGCTTCTAGGGCTGGGCCCTTGTGTTGGGTCCCTGTGCTGTGTGCAGCCTAGGGATCTGACATCCTACAACCCAGCTGCTCCAGCCATGGCTAAAAGGGGTCAATATAGAAATTGAGCCATGGCTTCAGAAGGTGCAAGTCCCAAGCCTTGGCAGCTTCCATGTGGTGCTGAATCGTGAGTGAACAGAAGTCAAGAACTGGGGTTTGGGAATCTCTGCCTAAATTTCGGAAGATGTATGGAGATGCCTGGATTCCCAGGCAGTTTTCTGTGGGGGCGGGGCCCTCATGGAGAACCTCTGTTAGGGCAGTGCAGAAGGGAAATGTTGGGTCAGAGTTCCCACACAGAGTCACTACTGGGGTACTGCCTAGTGGAGCTGTGAGAAGAAGGCCACCGTCCTCCAGACCCCAGAATGGTAGATCCGCTGACAGCTTGCACTGTGCACCTGGAAAAGCCACAGGCACTCAACAGCAGCCCATGAAAGTAGCTGGGAGGGAGGCTCTGCCCTGCAAAGCTACAGGGCCAGAGCTGCCCAAGACCATGGGAACCTACCTTTTGCATAAGCATGACCTGGTTGTGAGGCATAGAGTTGAAGGAGATCATTTTGGACCTTTAAGATTTGACAGCCCCACTGGATTTTGGACCTGCATGGGGCCTGTAGCCCCTTTGTTTTGGCCAATTTCTCCATTTAGAATGGGTGTATCTACCCAATACCTGTACCCCCATTGTATCTAGGAAGTAACTAACCTGCTTTTGATTTTACAGGCTTATAGGTGGAAAAGTCTTGCCTTGTCTTAGATGAGACTTTGGACTGTGGACTTTTGAGTTAATGCTGAAATGAATTAAGACTTTGGGGGACAGTTGGGAAGGCATGATTGGTTTTGAAATGTGAGGACATGAGATTTGGGAGAGACCAGGGGTGTAATGTGGTAATGAGTAATATAGTTTGGCTATGTTCCCACCCAAATCTCATCTTGAATTTCCACATGTTGTGGGAGGGACATGGTGGGAGGATCATGGGGACAGGTCTTTCCCATAATGTTCTCATGGTAGTGGGCGGGTCTCACAAGAGATCTGATGGTATTTAAGGGGGAGTTTCTCTGCACAAGTTTTTTTTTTTCTTTCTTTGCCTGATGCCATCCATGTAAGATGTGACTTGTTCCTCTTTGTCTTCCGTCATGATTGTGAGGCTTCCTAAGCCACGTGAAACCATAAGTCCATATTAAACCTCCTGCCAAGTCTTGGGTATGTCTTTATCAGTGGCATGAAAATGGACTAATACAAAAAGCTTTAGTCGAATAATTACCTGTTCTTTCTTGAATGTCTGGTAGAATTTGACTGTGAATCCATCTTGTCCAAGGCTTTTTATGGGGTGGTAGGTATTTTATTACTGATTCAATTTTGGAACTCAATATTGATCTGTTAAGTGTTTAAGTTTCTTCCTGATTCAATGGAAAGTTATTTGTTTCCAGGAATTTATCCATTTCCTCTAGATTTCCTAGTATGTGTGCATAGACATGTTTATAATAGTGTCTGAGCATCTATGGTATGTCTTTGGAATTAGTAACGTCACCCTTGCCATTTCTGATTGTGCTTATTTGGATATTCTTTCTTTGTTAATCTAGCTCATGGTCTATTGATCTTGTTTCAACTTTCAACCAACTTTTGGCTCCTTTACTTTTGTATGGATTTTTGGATCAAATTTTATTCAGTTCAGCTCGGATTTTAGTTATTTCTTTTCTTCCGCTAGTTTGTTCTTTTTATTTTTCTAGTTCTTCTAGTTATGATGTTAGATCATTAAGTTGAAACCTTTCTAGCATTTGAGGTAGGACTTTAGCACTATAGACTTTCCTCTCAACATTGCTTTGGCCGTATTCTAGAGATTTTGCTATGTTGTGTCTCTGTCTTTATTTATTCATAAGAATGTTTTTATTTCTGCCTTAATTTTGTTGTTTGCCCAAAAATCATTCAGGAGAAAAATGTTTAATTTTCATGTAGTTATGTGGCTTTGAGAGATTTTCTTGGCATTGATTTATATTTGTATTCCACTGTGGACTGTTTATATGTTTGGTATGATTTTGATATTTTTTAAATTTATTGATACTGAGCATAATTCTCTATCATAAGTGTAGGCTGCATATAGTGCCTTCTTTTTAAAGAGTATGAGATGCAAAAGGGTAACTTGAGAGTGGAGAAACCTGACAAGTACTATCTCAGCCTGTTGGTCAAGATCAAAACTCACAAATATGATGTGATGAAATGGCACTTCACCTTTGTGGTCTTCATCATCAAAATTCAATGAAGCAACATCTAATAAAGCTCAGACATTTGTGAAATACCTTACCAGTATCCCTCTAAGTTGTCAAGGTCATCAAAAACAAGGACAGTCTAAGAAACTACCAGAACCAAGAGGAACCAATTAATGCTCCATTAATTGTAACAAATATACCACAGTAATGTAAGATGTTAATAACAGGGAAATCTGGGTATGAGTACATGGGAACTGTCTGTACTATTTTTGTAATAGTTATATAAATTAAAAACTGTTCTAATAAATTTATTTTAAATAATCAGAATTGCTCTGTTCTTACAAAAGTAGCAACTTCATTTAACTCCAGAATCTTTGAGAGTGCTTGATGGTGGGAGTGTATTATAGTATAGATTTGCCATAAAATGAAAGAAAGGCTTAAGATTCTCTCGAATATTCCACATTTAAGAAGGGAACACATGTCTCTCTACTTTCTCTTTATTCTAGTTTTGACCCCAGATTTTTCCAATGAAGAAAGGTGAAAATAATGAGTCAGGGGAGGGCTAATGCAGTGGCTCATGCCTGTAATCCCAGCACTTTGGGACGCCAAGGTGGGTGGATCACCTGAGGTCAGGAGTTCGAGACCAGCCTGACCAACATGGAGAAACCCTGTCTCTACTAAAAATACAAAATTATCTGTGCGTGGCGGCACATACCTGTATTCCCAGCTACTCAGGAGGCTGATACAGGAGAATCACTTGAACCCAAAAGGCAGAGATGTGGTGAGCCGAGATTGTGCCATTGCACTCCAGCCTGGGCAACAAGAGTGAAACTCCGTCTCAAAAAAAAGTCAGGAGAAAGAATGATTGTAACATTAGCTGAGCAAGAGAGATTCTGAAGTCATTTCTCTCTTTTAATTCTTTCTTTCTTCCTCCATCCCAGAACTCTATATACTGTCATTTTGTATGGATTCTATAAGAGAAAAAAATCCTGTGTATAAACTCACAACATGCCAGGTTCTTTACCTATGGACCATACCTAGAAGTATCAAAATCAGATTTACAGCATCTGAACAAAGCGGTATCATCTTGAGTAGTATTAGAGACATTAAATTTGCACTTTTGACAGAGACAGCTACTATTCAATGTCTATTCCCTCTGTCTTTCTTTCTATAGAATTCTTATTTTATTCAGGGTGACCATATGCCTAGACTACAACAATTTCTTAACTTCCCTTAGCAGCTAGTGGTTGTCTTATAGCATTGTCATAGCTCTATTCAACTAGATGTAAACAATGGGAAAGCATTTAAAAAGAGGGTCTGACTGAGCTGGCATGGCCATTTCCACACCTTTTTCCCTTTCTCCTTTCCGAAACATGCTTATGGAGCCAGCCACAGGAGAGAAGAGCAAGGGTGGAGAAGAGAGTGGTAGTTTTTGTGACCATGAGACAGTAGCTATATACTACAGTGGCTGAAGGGAAGCAGAGCTCTGTGTCCTAATGACATTATGGAGTCACACAGCAGGCCAGGATTGCTAACTTCTTTGAACTTTTTGCTACATGAAAAGATAAAATTCTAATTTGTTTAAGTCACTATTTTAGATCACATTTATCCACAGTTGAATGTAGTTGCTGATAGACTGAGTAATGTCTTTTTTGCCCATGGCTGGTGGAAGAGTTTTAAACCTCATGATGTCTGGGGAAGACAGATGCCTCCTCTATTCTCTTTCTCTTTCTTAAAGCACATCTTCTGGTGACTTTCAGCAAAACCACATAGACACGGCTACAGCATTGTATTATATTTGAGGTTGGTGTTTTATTTTCTGTTAATCTATTTTCTTCCTAGCAAGAATCAGGCTAGAAGAATCAGGATAAATATTGATTACTCAAGACAGTGTTAATGGCATTATTTCACCTCAGAATCAATCTTGGCAGATTAATAATAAAGCTTCTTTTCTTAATGGGCTTTCTAAACTGCATCAGTTTTTTTCTCCTACATCCATACTCTACTTCTCTTTATTTTTATAACATAAAAAATGCAAGTGACCAAAGGGTCACTGTAAGAATATCATAAAAGCACATATATTGGTCTTCAAGACTATGCAAGTTGATTAATGTCAACCAACTATGTAGAGAGAAAGGATTCATGTTTGCTTATCCATCCCCTCAGAAAAATAGCTGATAGCTTTTTATTCTTTATCTCAATTGGTCTTGAGCAGCGTAATTAATTACAAAATGAGCGAAAGTATTAAGTGTAGGTCTTCCAACTTGGCTCTGACTTTCCCATTCTCTACTTTTAGGAAACTGAATATCAAATCTGTGTTATTTGAGTGGAAGCAAATCATTGGCCAGAACAGGAGGAAGTGGGCGTGGTGATTGCTTCATCATGGCCCAACAAAGAAAGATGAGAGTTGCTGGTAGGAATGGGTGTTAATTCAGTCCATAATGATCCTACCAATTCTGAGTTAAAGATAATGTAAACAGTTCATTTATATACTCTCTAAAATATCAGATAATCTTCAGCTCTTTTATCATACATTAAAACAGATATCTTAACTGTATAACTAAATTAAAGTCTGACAAAGTCTAACAAGGTATAAACCCTTCTAATATTCACTCCATTCCTTTTGCCCTAAGGAAATGTCATAGAATCACATTCTTAATGTTGGGATCAAGTTATAGCTAGAATCATATATTATACAGCTCACTGCACTCACAAAAAGCATAATTTGACCCATAGTATTATAATATCTGAGGCATAGCTGATTTTCCTGGATAATAATCATAATCCCTAGAATTTGCCTGTAGTGCTTCTTTTTATTTTTGGAGCTATGAAAATGTTTTAAATCCTTTATTCTGTTTTCTCAACACAGTTCATAAGGATTGGCCAATTTATTTGTATACTTAATTGATGGAGAATCAAAGGACAACCAGACAAACTAGATGGCAGGCTGGAGGCTGTCGTGGGTATAAACAAGCATTTAGTCTCTTTTTACCCTGTTCAATGCATGGATCTCATAAACCACCTCTTTGCCTTTTTTTCTTTCACCATTAAGTATATTGACTGTTCTTCTGCTAGTGAAAATGACTCCAGTTATATCTTCTGTTGATGACTTCTGAATCTATACCCCTGTCATCATCTTGCATTCAGGTTACACTCCAATAGGTGCAGCATGCTGTTAGACATTTTTTGGAGTTAATCTGTCACCTCAGAATCAACATGTAAAAGATTGAGCACCCCTAAACTGGCTTTTCTCTCTTTCACCCTGTGTCTGCCAAGGACACAAAATTTTCTGAGTTACCCAGGCTTGAAAGCTTCAAGTTGCCTTTGAAGTAGATAAAGTGTAAGTATTCTACTTCTTTCAAGTCCTGTATCCTATAAATCACAAAGCAGGTTTTTGTTTTGGGGGGGTTATCTAGCAACTCCTTCTTCACAATTTTTTTCATATGGATTGCTTTCCTTTTTAACCCCACTGGCATCACTTTAAACTAAACCAGGAGCCAGCAAACTTTTTCTGTATTGCCTGAAAGTGAGTATTTGTATCTTTGGAGGCTATTTGGTCTCTGTTGCAACACTCAACTCTACATTGTAGTATTTAAAACAATCATAAACAATATGTAAATGAGTCCACATGGCTGTTTCCAAAATTTAATTTACAAAGCTGGCAGACTTTGGCCCACGGGCTGGGCTGTAATTTGCTAACCCCTTCACTGTCCTTGCTACCACCCAACTGAATCATCAGACATCTTCTGATTCCCCTGCCTAAACAAATGCTCTTCTTTGCACGTACCTATCTACAAAAATATATTTATAGATTGGTGTTTTTAAACCTTGTTTCCATTATATCATTCTTTTACTAAATTTTTCAAGTAGTTCTCAAATAGAAATTGGCATAACTGGGATAAGGAAGTCAGGGTAGGGACAGTAATTTACCCAAAAAAGATAATGTAGATTTATAGAGTGATATTTTAATGCAAGGATTTGGGGAAATTTACTATTCTTACAACAAAACTAGTGCAGATATATTATAAGGTAGAATGCAAATATGACACACAATTTTAACATAAAACAGGAAACTTTGTGGAAATTTTGGGCTTACCATTATCCTTCCATGTTTTCTTCTGGGACCACAAAAGCTGGCTACATCCATCAGTCATTAGGAATGCTTCATGGAAAACGTTGAAGAACTACTATCATACCCATCAAATATAAATTCCTTATTTTTCAGGTCTTCCATTTCTTGTGACCTCCCTCACCTTACCAGCTCTACTATTAATTCCTCACAGATTTGGGAAATGTTAACGTTTCATTGTCCTATAAAAGTATCATCTCCTTTTTATTCACTCGCATTCTGTTTTTTGTTTTTGTTTTTTTTTGGAATGCTTTCTCTTTTTTCTTCCCAGTTCTACTCCACTTATTGCCTAGTTCAATACGCATGTCTTCCATGAACATTTCTCTATCAAATTCATTCTCTGATTCAGCAAACATTAGCTGATCATTAATATTATGCTAAGCACTGCACTATAGTTGCAAAGACGACAAAAACAATCAACAACAAAAAAAGTGGTCCAGTTCTTGACCTAAAACTCTATCAGTGACTTGCCCAAGTAGAAACATCATTTTACTGGCAAGTTAAGATCAGGCTAGGCTTGAAGTCTGCTTCTTTTCTCTCATTCCAACGCTCTTTCAACTGTAATATATTGACTAATCTACTTTTCCTTTAAATCCTCTAGTTTTAATTTCTGTATTACAGAATATCATGTATGAATATACACTTTAACATGTGTGTAAATATTTAAAATACTCTGATCTATTTTCCTATATATTAATAAGCATATATATTGCTATTTTGTGGGTTTGCTATTATTTCATATGTAGAAGTCTTACTCTTTCCTCTGAAAACTACGACCATCTGAATCCATGCTGCTTAACCATCAGGACTTACAGCTGGGAATACTTGTGTCCATGTAATTTTTCTATTTATTCCAAAAAATTCTAGCCTGAGAAAACAAGAGTCTAATGAATAACTTCACTGTTTCAGGAAATTCCTAAAGACCACTGTGTGTAGGTAAAGAGTTGTCTCATTCAGGGAAATAGCTCCCATCTGAAATTTATAGATTGTTCACCTGGACAAGAAGCTGGCTTGCCGAGCAACAATTAATCAAGATCTATTTCCAGGGCCTTAGCTCTCTATGCTCCTCCAATATTACGCTATTAAGTTATGAACTTTGCCCAATCTCAATCAGTCCTTGCCATGAAAAACACGCCTTAAGCCACATGAGCCCGGACCTCAATACTTAATACATTTTTTCCGACATCTTCCTGTAATAAAGTTTTTCCTGTATTTGTTGTTGTTGTTTTGTTTTTTAAAGGCTGTCTTGATTCAGTTTTCAATCCCTAACTTAAGTTCAGACAGTTCTCCTTCTTGAGCAGCTGGTTATATCCATACTCCAATCACTTCCTTATTGGAGCTTCATACTTCATCCTCCTGGCCACTATGCATCTGTGTTAATCACCTGAGGGCCAGGTATCAGACAACTAGGGACAGTTCTTATGTCCTGGAACTCGGGAAATTATTCAAATTAGCCAATCCACAGGGAGCCCACAAAACCTAACTGAACCTATCCTGTTTGCCATACTTACACTGCATCTTACAGCTCTAGCTTGCTATTACCCCGTCCTGGGAAACTACCTCCTAAGTACCCATGCCTGACAGTGATCTTTCTTTTCAGTTGTAAGTAACAAAAAGTTCTGCCTTTCATCTCTCTGATTATTATTGTGATGTGGCCTGCCATCAAAAGAACCATTGCATTTTATAAAACACTCCCAATCAGATACTACCAAGTCTGTCAAGGAGGGGCTTTCCCTAACTACCCTAAACCTTAATAAACTTAGCTTTGCTGATCAAGACGTTATTCGAATGCCTTTTCAGAAGTTGACAGCCAACACATCTGTCCTCCAGTTCACATTGCCCAAGACTGACTCTTAATTGATGGTAGATTGTATTTTTCTCTCAATTTCTTTGTTCTGTTTTACCAGTGCGGTTGTTTCTCCCACACAATAGGCACATCCTGAATTTCCAAGCCACTAGATCACTAATTTAACTTACCACAAAATGTAAACCAATCATTACACACCTACTTCTTCTGAAAATACTGTTTTACTCTATTTAAGGTATTATTAAAATGTTTCTAAATTTAGAAATCTAAAACACAAGCACTAATATGCCAGGAAAGTATTTATTACCCAAATCTGTAAATGAAGAAAAGGAGAAAATAGCTTCATATAGCACTTAGAATTACCCAGGCTCTGTGCAACATATTTTCATGTGCTTCATTGATTTAATCCTTACTACAACCCAAAGAATAAGGTCCTGTTACTGTATTTACAGACGAGGAAAATAAATCTCAGGGAAGAGTCTGTTGCTTCTTGCTTGTCTGTGCAGGTTTTAACTTTTCTCATTAACATTCAAAACCCTTTCTTTTTATTGAGTACCTGCTCCATATCAGCACTGTGATCACTGCTTTACACAACAATCGTGCAAGATAGGTGTTATTATCTCCTGTTGACAGTGGAGAAAATAATTTCAGATAGGTAAAGTGGCAGGGGGGAATCTTAAAAGCAACCTAATGGATTCTAAAGGATTTCCTTGGTCTGCACCTCTGCCATACTTGGAATGACATTTGAAAGCATGTTTCAACCATATTCTGCCTGAATGGAAAAAGCAAACATCTCATACTGTATGACCATCTTCAGTCCAAGTGCTCAAGAAATTCTGCCTGCCTAGTAGCCATTTTCCAAATACAACTCAAGAGTTATTTTTGTTTTGTTTGCAGCCCTTACTTCTTCTTTTCTATTGAAGAGCAAAATCTATTTTTTTTTCTTTATTGAGGTTTGACTTCAAACCCTAGTTCTGCCTGTGCTACGTTTTCCCATGTGCCAAGTGGGAAGTAATGATGATGCATTAACTTAGAGAAATGATCATATTAATGCATAGAAAAGAGCTTGCATTTTCAAAGCCTAGTATGTTTTGGAGAATAGATCTTGCTTACTAGCAGAAGCAACAATTAAGAGCAGAAAGGATACAAATGGAAAGCAAGTGACATCAGTTGCTTCAAAGTCTTTAGTCACTGACCATCTAAAAACTCACCTTCATCTGTGATCATAATATAGGAAGAACACTGAATTGGTGGCACCATCGCTAATTGAAATTCACCCATGTGTGATGATAATGCTTGCAGAAGATTCGGGAGTTCTTGTACAAACGTTGAATATGTCCCCATTAAAATGTGACTAATACTTACAAAGGAATGAGGTCATTTTTCAATACCGAGCAAGAAACATGGTTCAGTCAAAGGTGCCCATTTCCACACTAAAAGAACAATAAATACAAAAGCATAAATCAATAAAACATACTGACATCTTCACATTAAAGAAAGGATAACATTTTCAGAAACTTTCATGTGAGAGAACTTCTCACTTCTAAACAAAGCATTGTTGATAAGTTACCTCTGTGCCTTTATCATCACCATATAACACAAATTTTAAAGGTCTGTTCAACTCAATTCATGAGGATGAAGCTGAGGGTAATTTAATACATTTTAATTGAACTTTACCAGAACAATTTAGACCACAGTGAGCTGTCTTTTCCCTTAAACCCACAGTTTTACTGTCTGCATAATTTATTTTGCTATCAACTATGCATTGGGATATCTAATGTATCACTGTGCCTTTAAAAAAAATTTTCAAGGTGTTTGTTATTCTCTTAACTGCCAACATAAATTTTCTTGTATCATTGATGGTAATTTTACTGCACAGAAAAGAAAAGGAATTTTTGCCTGTTATGCATTTTTAAAACTTAGTTTATCCTTAATCTTTAAAGTACATCTTAAAAATCTTATTCCTTTCATAAATCTACTAAATTTTAAAAGTTACTTTTTATAGGGACTTTTAAAGTTAAATACATTTATTTAAATATTTTAAATTAGATTTAGACATGTAATCAACCCTTTTTAAGGTACTTTGTCTGTCTAACAAACAAAATCTTTTTTCAATACTTAGTTAATTCTTATAAGTTTCACCAATTGTACTTACAAGTATAATGACTTTATTCCTCTTAGCATTTCAACATGATTTATATTAGTAAAAGTGCCCTAAGGCTTTCAATTTAAAATCGGGAGTCTAAGTCCACTACTTAGGCATGTATTTCAAATTGGTTTCACAAAGTAAGTCTGGTAGATAGTCTAATATACCAAAATTTTCATAATCATTACATTTTAATCACTTGAATACACACCAATTATACCTGAAGTCAAGAAAACACATTAATAACTAAGATTTTTTTGTTACCTTTACTGTTTATGTTCTTAATTATAGTGATCACAAGGCCAAAAAAGAATTTACCCACTAATTATCATACTGAGTAATCTGGGGTAACCATCTCAACACTGAAAGCCTACAGAACCTCAAAGACCATTTTTCCTAGGCTCTAGAGTAGACATCTCAGCTCTTTATGTAGTTGCTTCTACCACAAAGACCCCATGCAGTCTCATGGGTTTACCCTAGTTTCCATTTAATCACTGATGTTTGAAATCTTCACTAAGATTAGAGCTAACTTACCTCAGTACTTTCATTTCACTTGTTTTTTTCTTAATTTATTTTAAGCATCTCCCCTTCTGGCTCTAAACTCATTGTTATCAAATCCTATGCTTTATGTCATTACATAATTGTCTGTTAACTTCTTTGAACTTGACAGAATTCACATTGTTTTCACAACTTTTCTTGTCTGGAGAAGATGATTATTACATTTACTAACAGGAAATCCAATTGGCTTCCGTATCTTTCTCAAGTCCTTGTCAGCCTCTGGAGTGCAGCTAATGGCAACTCAGGAGATTGGAAGCCCTTTGCGTACAGGGCTCAGAGGTTTTCTCTTTTGCTTCCCGAAGTACTTTGCATATAAAGGGTCATCAATAGGACTTCACTGATTGCACTAATGATTCTATTATAGGAGAAGGCTGTTGCAGTGTGATCTGGCCTAAATATTACCAAGTATTATTCTTCCAGATAAAATTATATAGGTCAAATTGGATGGGATGGCAGATAAATGGTTTCTTACATTCTTTTAGGTGTTTTTTGCCTTTTTGTCACAAAATAGGAACAAGTATTTGTGGGGCTGGGAACGATAATTGTGAGTGGGGCTGGAAACAGTTTTTTCCCCTTCAGTGGTAGCTTTGTGGACTTTTAGAAATGAGTTTTTTTTTTTTTTTTTTTTTTTTTAAATACATGTTATCAACTAGGCCTGTAGCCCCATTTGCAATTTGAGGTTCTGGGTATACCTGTCCTGGCTCTCATAACAAATCCAAATTCCCACTAATACCAGATTTTACCTTCCACAGCCATAACCACAGTTTGGGAGCTTTGATACCTTTTAAGATTTTGAAGCACATAAGCCGGATGCACATAAGACAGATAAAGCGCTGAGTGACCTGGCTTTGACAATGGAAAGGAAACTTATCTTTGTTAATATCATATCTTGCCGACTTAGTAGGTCCTGGTTTAGCAGTGCTACAGTTCCACCTGCAGTTGGAATATAACTGCTAGAGGCTTGTCCCATTACCTAAGGCCTGCTCTCCCTATTCTTCTCCACTCCTGTGTGTTTGTGTATGTGTGTGTGCGCCTGTGGGTGTTCAAATCTTGGTATGCCAATTATATCAAAAGTTGGTCCTTTCTCAGGTGTGGTGAGAAACACAGCTGACCAAAACCCACAGTCTCTAAAATTCAAACCCCATCTAACCACATCAAACCTGGAAGGTTCCCAGTTCATCATAAGAATTGATATGCAAGAAAACAGGGCCAGACTAATAAATACTTCATTACTGCTTCAAATGCTAATGTGCTCTCCTACATAGTATAATAATATATTCCAGTTTGCCTGGGGCTGCCTCTATCCTGGTGAATTAATAAATGTGTACCTCTTTAACTCTCAAAAGTGGCTAGTTTTCAATGACATATTACATGGTCCCTTACTGTTCGTAGGTTACACTGGTCCATGTCAAGATGCAATGTCAACTTTGCCTGTGTATGAAAGCCTATTTATCAGACATAAATACTCTAAGCTTTGTCCTTGACCACTGTCTCTCTAGACCACACCCAAATCATTCTGTAGGTGAGCAAAGGTGAGCCCAAGGAAAAGTACTTTCACTTTGGCAGTGATGAGTTTAAAGAGAGAGAAGACACTGAGATATCTCTATGTTAAAACAGCATACTACCAATATTACCAATACAATAATAATCTTCTTATTTAATGTTTACTCAGCACATCCACTAACTGATCAACAAGAATTGTCAAGAAATTGACACAAAGTGAGAAAATGAACAAACCATTTATGCACACATTTTGCTTCCAAATTCTTTTCTAGTCTGTAATAACTTCTCTCTTTCCTCTGAATTAATCACAATATTCCTATTCATGAAAAATACATATGCACTACAAATAAAGGTCTGTTGTTCTGCAGGCTTGGGAATATCCCAGAAGATACTCTCCTTGTGCACACCCCATAGGATATTGTCATACTTTCCTTATAACTAATATCATAGCTTGCTTAGTCTGTGAGACTGCCTTGCCATTGCCCTCTTCAGGCAAGTGAGTTGCATGCTTAATAGGTAAGTGGCTGGCCCCGGACTGAGGACTCTTTAGGTATTCTTCTCTTGACATCAAGTGGAATGGCATCCAAAGTTCTGTAAATGAAAATGCTTATAAACCAGAACTGAATTCCAGACAAATACTTCAGTAGTACTATACATGTCACAGGTGCCAACACACAATTAAGAAAAAAAATAAGCAGCCAATCCCCAATATCTAGCAAATAATTTATATTTTTTCTGCAAAAAGTCCTCAATGTGATTATTATATTTTACCTTGGTTTAAGATGACAACTTTTCCATTCTCTAAACATTAATTATGGATGGATTTTCCTCTTCTCTGTGATAGCAAATAGGTAATTAGATGATCAATTCCAGCATCCTGCCACTTATCTCATTGGGGGCATTTAAAACAATTAGCTCATCTATTTGTTCCCTTTAAAGAATACCAAGCATGGCTCCCTGTGTCTGTTGGAGGAAATATCACTAAAAGTGCCAAATGTGGGAAATAAAGTGCAGTGTAGCACATAATGGGGTACAATTCACAGCCAACAAAATATTAGATCTGAGGGAATCCCCAAATGGCTCCAATGCCTCTGTCCAAAATTCCTCTCACAGGTGCAGGATTCAGGGAGACTGAAAAGATACAGAATAATAACTACATTTTTCTTTAGTAATTTGCCATTGATATTATTTGTTCAGCATATAAGACTATAATGTGTTCCTACAGAGGTTTGGCAAGATAATGGAACATGAAAATGTATATTGGAAAAACCAGGAACTTTTACAATTAAAACATGAAGACTAAATATTTTTGAATTATAGAATCTGTCTCCATCCCCTCCATATTTATTCCAAGCAAATATCTGTAGATAATCCAACCATTCAGAAAGAAAAAAACACTGATAATAAGGGCAAATATTATGGATATAGGTTTAAATAATTTTTAAATTCTGATTTTGTTGCTGTATCTTTATGTAAACTTGACTGTTTACAAGGAGTTTGAAGGCGTGAGTTTCATGGGTTACAGATAGAGAGCAAGTAACTTCCATTTTAAAACTGGCTTTCTTTGACCATCCTTTAATTGTTAAGGGACCTACATAGAAATTTTCTTGCTCGAAAAAGCTTTTGTTTTCCTGATTTCATTGATGTAGAAGTTAAAAGCTCTACCTCTTCTCCCAGGTCAGTACATCAACTGAAAATACCTTTAAAAAGGACATAGGCACACAGCAATTCATTTTTTAAAGTCACAGACAGAATTTGCTCTGGGGAAAAAACACAAAGTCTGATAGGGTTTTCACGGGTGAAAAAAAGATGCCTTGTGTACAGCCTAAAAACTGAGTCAATGTTGGATTTACCTGCCTGATGTCTCCATGGTGTGACTGAAGAAGTTCTGAAAAGACCCCTGTGTCTGAAAATATTTCTTCCCCAGAAGCCAAAACCTTGTAGAGTTTTGAATGATTTAGGATGTCAGGAATTTTGTACACTAAAACATATTGAGCTATTAACAACATAACATCCAGACTCTTGGGTATGTACCAGCTTAATAGCTGCTGGAGACAGCAGTCCTTGGGGTAACTGAGACATAGGATTGGAGGGAAAAAAATAACCTAAAAGGAAAAGTAAAAACCTAAAATCAATCTGTGCCACTTCACCATCTTGCCTTAGTTCTCCTCTAGGACAATAGTGTTAAAACTCTTGAAAGTAGAAATTTGGTGGGGTTTTTCTCCACTTACCCAGGTATTAGTCTTCTTGGTGGACCCAAATTAGAAGATGGGGAGTTACCTCATATTTGTTGTCAATCCTTCACATATCTTGGCTATGACAATGGAGCAGGGTGAGGTAAACACAACACGTGCTTCAGTACAAAGCTGACTAGGTTTGAGTCTCTGCATTTCTGAATGACTCAGAACAGTCATTTAACCCCTCTTTTTAATTATTTAATTTGTAAATAATGATTGTGTGATTTGACAGCTCTATGCAAAGTACTTAACACACACAAAGTGATCAGAAAATAGTTTTACTATTCAGAAACAACAGAAAAGAGGTGGTTGGACAGAGGTGATTTTAGAAATTTTAGAAATGTACCTCTCCTTCAAATATGTGGGAGTAAAACTATATACCTATTATTCCTAAAGGTCAAAGTTAGTAGTCTCAATCTCAGGCTTAGAGTTACACTGAAGCAAGTAACAGTTGAATAAATTCCTTGAACTAAAGACACATTTAGAGAGTTATCATACCCAGAATTTTTACTTGAAACTATCAGTTGAACAGAGAGTGGGGAAAAATGTGGTTTGGAGTCATCACATAAATAGGATAATTGAAGATTTAAGTGTAAGTTTCTACAAAGTTTAGGATGTCCCCTCATAACTGTATTCTTCAGGCTGTCATTGCCCTAATTTTAATTATTAGACTCTATTAACCTATTCTAGATTCAATAGTTAATTTGTCTACCAGTGTTTTATAATTTCCTCATTCAGTTATTATCTTATCTCTTTTCATTACAGATTGTCCAATGATAGATCTTACTTGATTTTACATCTTTCATTCTTTAAATAATACATAAATTAGGAAAATTTTCTCATAATTTTTCTCCGTTACCAGCACCTGGTCTACTATTTTCTGGAAAGAAGATTGGTCACTTCTCTGCTAGAAATATTTTCCAGCAAGGTCCCTCTTCTGTGATCTGTAAATTTCACGTTCATGTGTCACTAACAATCCCAACATCCCACAGGCAGAATTTTTCATTTCTTGACTATCTGCCATCCATTCCAACTAAGTTGATGACATTCTTTATCACAGTTAAGCACATAGAAAAAATCAGAATTTTCTTCCATCATGTCGCTGAGTCTTCTTTCTCTGGCCTTCAGTGAACCCCCCTTGTATAAACTCCTTGATGCCATCTTTATTTTTATATCAATAAATAACCATGATTTTAATTATCATTCCAAATAAATAAATAAGCATTTTATTTTCTTGTACTTCTCATCCTTATTTTTTACCCTCTCTCCCTTGCTTCAGAGTAAGCATTCATGAAATGGCACTGGTTTGTTATTCATAGCTAATATTTATGTAAGAAGAATTGAATATTACAACTACTATATATTTTGTTGCTTTCATTAACCTGTGATATTACTTTAGGCAAGTCAATTAGTTTTCCAGTGACCAAATAAATCCTTATAGTCATGAAGTAGAAATCTTGAAATCTTTAGAATCGTAGATTACAAATTTAGAAGATTTTTTAAAAAGTTCCCCAAAATGGTCTGGTAATGACTGGTTTGCAACTCGGTTCCTCTAAAAAACCCCAAGTCAGTTTCTGGCACCGTTTTATGCTGTGCCTTTGATTCCAAATTAAAGGAAGAGTTTTGTTATTCTTTAAATTAATTACAGAAAATATTCATTGATATTTACCAACAACTATGTCAGTTTCATCATTTGTAGGTAGATCTGATTTTTGGCAGGAAGAAGCAGGAGTCAGTTACATAGATCTGGGTCACTAATCACAGTTTGGGACATGTGGCCCACACAGGACCTTCAACCCATGACTAAACAGAAAATGTGACAGACAGAAGAGTGGTTTTTTAAATTACACTTCAGTCAAGAGACCCTGTACCCTATTCCAACTCACTCTATGTTATCTGACTGAACATTAAATTTGAAAAACGCCTTTAAGAAGCAGGCTTAAGAGTATCATTCTGAGAACTTCATCTTTTTTGGGACAAGCTCCTCCTGGACAACTTTAATTTCAAATAACTATTTCTAAAATGAAATTTTAAACAATCATTATATTAAAAAGGCCCTCAGATCTCATCTATTTAGATCCATTTTAAAAAATAAGAGGATACTGAGTCTCCCAGAGCATAAGTGATATTTTTTCAAGGTCATAAGCCTAGTCAATGACAGATTTGTGAAAAGAAACTCGGCTTTCTGACAACAGTGATTATACCCCTTTCCTGCTCAAAATGGAATGATCTGCCTTTCTTCTGTTGTTACTATATTACTAAAAGACCTCTTAGATCTTTGCTGACATTAAATGGCCTACTAACCAGTTAATTTAAAAGAATCTTTCCAAAAGTTGTAAATTTTTATTCTAAGGGTGTTTTTAAATTATTTTTTTCTTTTCTTCTTTTTTTTTTTTTTTTAGATTAAGTCTCACTCTGTCACTCACACTGGATTGCAGTGGCACCATCCCTGCTCACTGCAACCTCCGCCTCCCGGGTTCAAGGGGTTCTCCTGCCTCAGCCTCCTGAGTAGCTGGGACTACAGGCGCCTGCTGCCACACCTGGCTAATTTTTTGTATTTTAGTGGAGATGAGCTTTCACCGTGTTTCCCAGGCTGGTCTTAAACTCCTGAGTTCAGGCAATTCACCTGCCTCAACCTCGCAAAATGCTGGGATTACTGGCATGTAATTTAGGCTGCGCCCAGCCTAAATTATTTTTTTCTATACATAATTCAGATAAATAACTCAGAACTAAGGCCTGACCTTTCTATAGATAACAGATTTTTTTTTTTTTTTCACGGTACTATGTGTGTGTTTTAGGCACTGATTTCCAACTAGTGACTGGAACATACAGAAGATCAGGAACTGGTCCTATTCTTTTTATTTAGCCAATTACAACTCCACTCTCCCTTTGCTTATCATAATCATGCACATAATGAGACACCACTTACACTAGTTTCAATATAATATACTGATGGCAGTCAAGCTGCTTGAAAACATGCTGGGCTGCTGTTCCCTCAGCCCCCATTACAGTTCATTTTTTCAGAATTCCTCTGAAACTCAAGTATTTTTATAGTCATAAATAAATGATCTTAATAAGAATGAAACATTTCAACAAGTGCCTGTCCACCACGTCCCAACTTGTAGATTAAACTGCTTAAACATCTTTGATTTCACCAACTTATTTTTAGAATTATACTTTGTCAATGTGTTATTGGCCACAAGTCTGAAAACAGCAGGGTTAATATAGCACATGGTAGAGTTAGCCCATCTGTTCAGGTTTCCATCCAACCATGTCATTTTATGAGCTCTCTCTAGGAGATTTTTGGTTATCCAATTTGTAGTACTCTCTAATATAAACAGCCTGGTATCACTTGAGAAGCTCAGTGAGCCAAGCCAAATGATGTGAAATTGCTAGCAGCAAGTACAGTTAAATCAGAAATGCTTTAAAATATATGTATCATGTATAATTTTCTCTTCCTTTTACATTCGGGACACAGGTAATACATGTTTATTATAGAAAAAAATTTGGAAATAAAAGTAAACAAAAAGAAGAAAGATGTAAAAATCACCCATAGTTCCACTTCCCAGAGAAACGCATTGTTAACTTGTTAGTATATTATTTGCCCACATTTTATCAATTCACATATAGGAATGTAGAAAAAATTGATTTATAATAATGCTCTACATAAATTTTTAAAATAAATGTATTTTCACATCACAGTACAAGGTAAATATTTTCTCCCATAAATAAACATTTCTCCCTAAATGTTGAATATGTCTTTTTTTTATTTTAAACAAATTGAAATTACTGGGTACTTTTATTAATCTGTGCAGGTACTACCACCTATTTCAGATGATTTTTTTTTTTCCTAAGAAAACTTAAATGTATATAGCTTTTAACAACTTAAATGTAAATAGCTTCTGGATAGTCTCTAACACTGAGCACTAACATAGTTTTGGCTTAAAGTAGATTTAACTGAATTTAAAGATGATGGAATGGATTGACATGTAGATTGCTTAGCATCATTGATTAGGCCACTGATTATCTGCCTTTCTCAACTTTAAATGTCTGTTTTGGCACACTGTGAGGAGTGCAAGCATAACTACCACAGGGGTAGTAGGTTTCAGATGTGGGAAAGTTAAAGGAAGTCCATGCTGAATAAGACAGATTGTGTGGGGGAAGTAAAAACAGACAAGTCATATTGCATTATAAGTACATAAGGCAGGCTCTGTCCTATAAATTAAGGTTTATTAAAGGTCTTTTTACTTATAGTCACGAGATTCTAACTAAAAGTGCAACAAAACCCTAAGGACCATATTTCTCATTTCATCTCCAGCAAACCTCTTATGCCTAAGCCAGACAGTCATGAAATTAGTTCTAAAAAAGTAATAAAAGCTTTTTCTTCTGACAAGAAACATTTAATTAGAGCAGCACAGATATAATGCCTCTAGCGATTCTAGCTCTAATCTCAACAGTGGCCCATTTTTGATGGAAAATTTATGCTGATTTCATGACTTCCTGGAAGAAGCTGACATATTTCATGGTTATTTCATGGATTAGAAAACATGCATACAACAGTGATTTAATTATAATTTTATAATAAAATCTCAGTTTCCAAAAAAGCGATCTCTATGTGTCAAGATTGAGGTGGTCTCATCTGTTACATCACTATAATTCCCATTTCCAGTAAACAGTTTCCAACACAAATACTTAGGACTGTTATCATTCACTCTTCAGAGACAGCATATCCAATTCAAAATAATTAGAGACACTTCCAGTAACCATGTGACAGAGGAAATGGTATTCACTGACTTCTGCCATCCTGTTGTCATGCCTCCATACCCAACAAAGGATATAAGAAGAAACACAAAAAAATCAGGTGTAGAAAGTCCAGTGCCCTGAAACTATAGCACATACTCACCCCACACATTTTAGGGAATCTTTGCCATACAGCATGTAAATGGGACAGAACTGAAGACATAGCCATATGGCATGTCATACTTCACTTGTTGTGGAGAAAGCAGTGTAATGTTTCCAAAAAGAATTAAATAAAGTCATTTACTCCAACCAGTACCATATATTGAGGCTGATTGCAAGGATAAGCAGGGAGAGACAGGACCAGCTAACCAGGAGTAGTTTTTCCAGATCAACAGTACTTGTGATGCCACTGCCAAGGTTGGGAGTCCAAGTACAGGAACACCCCCAAAAAATTTGCAAGCAGCTGGAATTTTGCCCAAATTTTTGTTAGTTTCTCTCTAACACATTGGCCTGAAATGCTGTGCTAAAACATATTGTGCTGAAATGAAGGGACATTCCTCTAATGAGGCAGGAATCTTTTTGTATTCAGTGAGAGGTAGCATTAGGAAAGAAACTGGGATGGGGCATCAAATGCCAGAGTGAAATATAGGCCAAACAAGAAACCAGTCACAAAAAATTTTACCTCTGGTATATAATTTTCAGTGTGCACGGAGACCACTTGCAAAGAGGCAGCTTCCCTTGTTAATACTTGTCATTGCTTAGTTCTCTGCTCTTAAAAATCTGCTAAGTTTGTTCTTTTTCTAGTTCCTTGAGTTCCTTTTTCTAGATTGATTGTGATTTTTCCTTTTCCTAAATTGTTTGGAAATTTATCACTATAAGTTTCCCTCTTACAACTGCTTTTGCTGCATCTCCTAAGTTTTGGTATGTTGTGTTTCCATCTGTGTTTATCTCAAGGTATTTGCTTAATTTCCTTTTTGATATCTCCTGTGACTCACTGGTTATTTACAAGCATGTGTCTTAATTTTCACATATTTGTATATTTTCCATGATTTCTTCTATTATTGATTTCTAGTTTTATGCCACTATAATCTGAAAAGATATTTAAAAGATGTGTATAATTTCAATCCTTTTAAGTTTGTTAAGATCTGTGATCTAATATAATTGTTCAAAACCTGGAAAATGTTTCATGTGCATTATAGAAGAATCTATATCCTGCTGCTATTGTATGGGATGTTCTGTATATATCTGTCAGGTCCATTTGGTCTAAAGTGCAATTCATATTCAGTATTTCTTGATTTTTTCTTTGCCTAGATTATCTGACCATTGTTGAAAGTGAGGTATTGGGGACTCCTACTATTATAATATTGCAGTCTATCTCTCCCTATAGGTCATTAATTGTTTTACATATTTAAGTGCTCCAATGTTGGGTGCATATGTATGTATAATTATGTCTTATTGGTGAATAAACCCCTTTATATTTGTGTAATAAACTTCTATCTTTTTATAGTTTTTAAAGTCTATTTTTTTCTGACTAGACACTTCTGCTTTCAGTTTTCATTTTTACAGAATATCTTTTTGCATCCCTTTACTTTCAGTCTCTGTGTGCTCCTTCTAGTAAAATTAGACTTGTGAAGGCAGTATACAAGGAACTTGAAAGAGAAGAAGAAACTAAGCCTAAAGTTATCATAGGGAAGAAGATAACGAAGTTCAGAGCAGAAATAAGTAAGTGATTAGAAAAGCAGTCGAAACATTAATGAAGCTTAGAGTTGATTATTTGAAAAGAAAAATAAGTATAATTCACAACATCTTAGCTCGATTAACTTGGAAAAAAGAGAGACTACTAAAATAAATAAGACCCGAAATGAATGAGGAGATATTACAACATTAATACCATTGAAATACAAAGGATAAGAAACTAATATGAACAATTACACAGCAACAAATTGGATAACCTAGAAGAAATGAATAAATTCCTGGATAAATAATACTTATCAAGACAGAATCATGAAGAAAGAGAAAATGTGAACAGGCTACTGATGAGTAAGGAGATTGAATCAATAATAAAAAGTCTCCAATTAAAGAAAAGCCCAGAACCAGTTGGTTTCATGACTGAAAACCATCAAATATTATATATAATTATGGTTTTCAGTCATGAAACCAACTGGTTTCAATATATAAAATACATATTATATATTTTTATATATAAAATATATATTATATATAAATATATAAATATACAATATATTCAGATGATATAATCCTGTATAGAAAAAATCCTAATGGCTCCACCAAAAAAGTGTTAAACCTGATAAATAAATTCAGTAAAAATTAAATAGAAACAAAGCACAATTAAAAAAAAAAAAACCTGGAGAGATACCAGTTGTTGTTGTTTTTTCTCATGGTAGTTCATTTTACTGCTAAAGAATTAAACCACTAGAAAGTGGCTCTTTCTTCCAAGCTGAATCCAAAGCTATTTTTTACTTTTTCTTCTTTGCAATAAAAGCATTTGAGACTGACATTTTCCTCTGAGTACAGGTTTTACTGCAAGCCATCATAGCAGCCAGTAACAGAGCACTCACTTTTAACTATTATACATTCTGCCCTTTATAGGCTTGATATATACTTGTAATGATATGTTTTGAAATTTCTGGAGAGCTGGAAAGTTATTTTTAATTAAAAATATAAAATATAGGGATTAAATTATAACAAACACCCAAAACACCCATACTCTTTTTGTTTTGTATTAATAACTGCTTTTGTCACAAATGCATTTACATGTATACACACTTACACATGTGTGCAAGCAAATTCACACACATATTTTAAAACTAAAATTAACATCCCCTTTAATTAGCCGTGCAGTTTTTCTTTTCTCAAAATAAACATTATCATGAGTTTGATGTGTCCTTTATAAATCCATTTATTTTTATATTTTAACATGTATATAAATATCCATAAGCAACACACATAATTGCTTTTTTAAGGTTATCATAAATCAGTATTATACATGATATACAGTTCTGCCTTTTCCTTATTTACTCACTATGCTTTTAATACCTATCCAATATGACCAATATAAAATGAATTCATCCATTTTATCTGACATAAAGTGTCCTTCTTATGAATATTCAAAATTTTACAAATATATTACCCTAATGATGGGCGTTTAGACTGTTTAAAAGTCTTACGATTAGAAACAGCGTTACAACCAGCTTCTTTGGAGACACACAAAGGAGACTTTCCCTGGGCAACTTAACTGGAGATGGAATGGCTCCCTGAGGTTTGCTGTTATGTCACCATGCTGTAGTGTATTTAACACACAGGCTACCTGCATCTCGCACCTGCATTAAGAAAACTTTGTTCTTTTGCCCGTATTGATTGTCATCTTTAAAAAAACAAACCATTTACCTATGTGACAACACCATGTTTTTAAATCTTCCATTACTACTGTCTTCCCATCAATGTCTTACTATGTTCCAAACAGCTTTTACTCTAGATATTTTGATGCTTTGTCATCTGGTATGGCATCAGTATATGACAACTTGCTTTTTCACATAGAATGCATTTAACTTTGGATTTTCTCTATTTTGATTTTACCATATAGTCATGCTTTCTTATCTGTTGGTGTATCTTTCCTCATTCTTTTAACCTTTCTAAGTCACTTTATAAATGTGTCTTTTATTTATATCCATAAATCAATATTTTTTTGAAACATGCTTTCCCCATTCTCTCTTCTACTTTTTTTCTTTTGTATTTCATCTTTGTTTGTGCTGCTGTGTCTCAGCCCACCATCCTTATGCTATTTCCACCCTTTTCTCTTCAATGTACCATACCCTTGTGTCCTCCTGTATTTTGAGACAATCGTTATTCTGAACTCACCTTCAGTCGTATTCCTCATGGCACCTCTATGTTATTATTTATTTTTTATTCAATCATTTCACATATACTTATTGGAAATCTACTATGTTACAGACATTTTTGGGCACCTGAGATATGATGATAAACAATATAAATATATAAGTGCAAACCTCAGTGAGTGCTGTAGGAAAAATGATATAGGGTGCTTTGAAAGAACAAAAGCAGACCAGGTGATACAGTCTGGGAAGTAAGGAAACTTTAAATGACATTTGGGATGATAGCTAAAGGATGTGATGAACCAACGAAGAGAGAGAGAAAAGCAAGGCATAGCATGGCAGAAAAGGAAAACTGCAGGTGCAGGTACCCTGAGGCAGAAGTAAATATGGCAGAATTTTTGGGAAATCAAAAGTTCTATGTGGTTGAAATACAGCAAGCAAGGATGGACCAAGAACAAGATGAAGCTACAGAGGTACGCCAGCATCAGGTCACACGTGGAATTCAAGGCAGTATTAAAGATTGTTTGCCTTTTTTTTTTTTTTTTTTTTTTTTTTTTTTTTGATACGGAGTTTCGTTCTTTTTGCCCAGGCTGGAGTGAAATGTCGTGATCTTGGCTCACTGCAACCTCCACCTCCAGGGTTCAAAGCGATTCTCCTGCCTCGGCCTTCCTGAGTAGCTGGGATAACAGGCATGCGCTACCACGCCTGGCTAATTTTGTATTTTTAGTAGAGACGTGGTTTCTCCATGTTGGTCAGGCTGGTCTCAAGCTCCTGACTTCAGGTGATCTGCCCACCTCGGCCTCCCAAAGTTCTGGGATTACAGGTGTGAGCCACCAAGCCCAGTCTGTTTGCTTATTTTAAGAGAAAGAGTTTTTTTTTTTTTTTTTTTTTTTTTTTTTTTTTTTTTTTTTTTTTTTTTTTTTTTTTTTTGAGACAGAGTCTTGCTCTGTCATCCAGGCTGGAGTGCAGTGGCACGATCTCGGCTCACTGAAAGCTCTGCCCCCTGGGTTCACGCCATTCTCCTGCCTCAGCCTCCAGAGTAACTGGGACTACAGGCGCCTGCCACCACACTCGGCTAATTTTTTGTATTTTAAGTAGAGACGGGGTTTCACCGTGTTAGCCAAGATGGTCTCAATCTCCTGACCTCATGATCCACCCACCTCGGCCTCCCAAAGTGCTGGGATTACAGGCGTGAGCCAGAATTACAGGCCAGAATTACATTTTTAAAATACTACTCTAGCTTCAAGATCGAAAACAGATTTGAGAGGGCAAAAATGTATTCAGAGACTCACTGCAGTGGTATAGGTGAAAGAAGATGATAGCCTAAATACTTGCTGTAGGGAGAATTAAAACGGAGATTCAAAAAAATGTTTAGGTAGTAAAACTGACAAAACTGTTAATAATGACACCTAGTGATTTGTGTTGCTGAGCTATGCACGTTCAGTTAGGAGGTGCTGTGCTCAATGAAGCACGCCCAGCACTCTATTATCCCAGGCACAACTGTATCTGAGGAGAAAACCTACATTGGCTCAAGTTTCTGTTAAGAGTGTCACAGATACTTCTTTTATGATTTAACAAGAACTTACAACAATAAAAAGCAGGATAATAACTAATTCATGCCAAGTGATTGTTAGGGCTTGTCATAGTCAGAATGACTACTGATCTCCCAGTAAATGTTTATAAAATGCATGCCCTAAAAAGTCAAATTCTTCAGAATGCCTGCAAAAATGTTACCAGAAACACAACTGGGAAGAAAACTGCCACACACTCCTTGGAGGGCAATTGGACCGTATGTATACAAATGTTAAAAATTTGTATGCCTTTGATCCATTCAACTGCCTTCTAGGTGTGTTTGATTTTTTTTAAAAAGTAGGCATGCTTGCAAAGAAATGTCACCTTCTTCAGAATGTTATAAATAATGGCAAAATTATGAGAGCAAAATTATGATTCTAGGCAGCAGAAATGATCCTCATGCACTAGAAAAGAGGCCTTTCTGCATTGAGCCAGGAATAAATTGAATCTCCTCTCTGAAATATCAGTCTATCACTCAGATCTTCGTTTTTAATCTATATGACTTTTTAAATGCTACTGGGGAGGGGTTAACCAAAACCTACCAAAACTTTTAATGTACAACTATATGGCAAAATTAGATATGGAAGTTCTTCCTAAAGTCTCAAATAATATTCCTTTTTTTTTTTTTTTTTTAGTTTTAGAAAGGAATCCCCAACTGGCTTTTCCAATTTCTCACTCCATTGGCAATCTTTCCAATCTTGGGTAAAATTTCACAACCTTTTAAATTTGTACATAGTGGCTGCCAGAGGCCTATAACCACTGTTGTTCAAAAATAGAAAAGAGTAGATAGGAGTTGTCTTTGATTTCCAGCATCCTCATCTTTTAACTCTTTTCTCCTCAGAGGAGACCAATGCTTCATAATCTCTATTTCCACCATATCAACTGAAATCAGTAAAACATCTGAAACTTTCCTATTCACATCACAGTATATTAATCCTCCCAAGGAGCATGTATATTTTAACAAGGATCAAAGTCATAAGTTTAAGTGCTTAGAATAAAATTTTGAACATCAGTGGACTTACAGCTGGGGAAAGCACCTACCTAGTCAGAAGAGTAACCCATTTTTTCTAATAAATATTTCAGAGAGCCTTATGCATCAATTCATTTTCAATGACCTTCTAGTGCTCTTCTGAGATAAAATTTAAGCTTAATTTTGGGAGAGATTCACATTGTGTAGGCTGTCTTGCAATATTCAGAACTGGCATTGTACCAAGTCAAGGTAAAACATATAGAAGCATTGTCCTATGTTTTTTCTCATAGAACTTGTTTTGTTGCCCATTTATATCCAAAGCATGTCTAAATGTATTCATTTATGTATCTTGTTTTCACATAAATTGGCTTTACACAGGTTAGGATTTATGAGATAATTGTAGGAAAATTAGGATATTAAATAAAATAAATATATATATATATTTATTTTAGCTATTCCTTAGAGATTGTTAATGAAGGTAATAGTAAAAGGTAATTAGAAAATGTTGTCTTTCAGATAACTATCTAGGTAACGGTATTGATGATTCACAAAATGATCCAATGTGCTTGATTATAGATGGGTATTTATATAGAGAGCTCATATTTGAAATGTCAAACAAGGTCTGAGTATGAAAAACCAAATGATGAAATATTATACATAACGACAGCACAGCACTGCAGGAGAGTCAGTTTCCCAAAATTAAACAATGGATAAGATCAAGTAATAAACTTTCCAAACAGCTGAAATAGAAATCGTAAATTTCATTTGCTTCTTTCTGTAATTAATCTGCTAGAAATCTTTGGATGTAAAATGGCAGAAAGCCTAAATCAGGCCTGATACAGTAATAATCAAGGCAATGAGTAAAATTATACAACTAGGGCAAATGTTTGTTCTTGTTCTCTTTCCTTGTGGTTTTCCAGGAGTTATCCAGGAGTTATCTGCCATAATTTGCCATAGTTTGCCAAAGTTCCAATGGTTTTAAAGCCTATCCTCCTGAGGTTTTCTCTTAAAAGGGAGGAAATTTCTTTCCTAAAACCTTCTAGCAAGGCTTCCTCGCATATCATTGACCTCACATGAATCAGAAATAAGAGTAACAAAAGATTTTTTTTATTGAATGGATAAAGTACTTCTTCAGAAGTAATCATAAGTATCTTACAGCATTAAAATAACTGACTTTTATAACAAAAAACTGCAGTCACTAAGACAGTATTAAAATATATAAAATCAGCCAGGCATGGTGGTGGTCCCCCCTATTCAGGAAGCTGAGGCAAGAGGATCACTTGAGCCCGGGAGTTTAAGGCTGCAGTGACCGCACTCCAGCCTGGGTGATGGGGTGAGACTCTGTCTCTTAAAAAAAAAAAAGGCATAAAACATATTTGTTTAAGAGGATAAGAGGAAGGACAGGGTAGTAAGGATTAAGCTTTAGAAATGTTCCTGCCAAAAATGACTAAAAATAATTTGCAGCTTAAAGAGAAAGATTAGGGTATTTGGAAATATATGTTTATGGAGAATATGGAATATTACAATTTCTGATCATGGCAGATAAATATAATGGAAGCTTAAACAAATGTAGATTTTTAAATACACCCGCCAAAAATCAATTACCATAGACAATCTCAAATTACTGTTACCTTTGATTACATTAGCAAAATGTATAACTAAGAAAATTTACGAATAAGATGGAAACTTTTAAAATTAAGAAATGACAGATGAGAGAGCTAAGAAAAACCCATGTCAAAAAGTATTTTTTTGTGTGTGGTAAAAATGAAAACCAGATAAAACTCAAGGAAACTTTGAAAGCAGCAAAATGTCTGCTCCAGGCTGAGAGAAAATGTTGGCACGTTGCTGTTGTTTCTGCTTTGTCTACCTTAGTTTTGTACTTCCCAAAAACTGTCAAAAATGATGTTTCTGTATGTAAGGGACAAAAAAAGAAAGAACTAAATCTGGTCAAATTGGGTATTTACAGAAAACAGCCTCTTTATGAATCTAAAATGAAGAGGAGAGAGTTTCCCTGAAAGGCATCGATATGGAGGCAGAGAGTGACACTGATTACTTTTTTTGGATAAAATAATACGGCTGCTATTTATTGTGTTCTAAATTTGGGCCTGGAACTGTGATAAATGGTTTAAAGTGCATTATTTCTTTTAGCCCTCATGCTAGCCAACAGTTACTCCCATCATATAGATTGTAAATCTAAAGCTTAGAGAAGTTAAATAACTTTATCAATTTTGCAAAACTAGCAAGCAATGAAGTTAGGATTGCAGCCAACGTCTACCTTACTCCAGGGCCTGCTTTTATCTGTTTCCTCATGCTGCAAAAGCATTGGCAAGAAGGAATTTTATCATGAATACTCACATTCTTAGTATTGTCTATAGAGTTTGAAATGAATCTTCTAAAACAAAAATTTTAAATATTATCATCAAGAGTACCCTTGAAGTCCCAAGCCTATAGAATATTGAGTTATGATGACAGAGAAGTGCCTTGGGAAAAAAAAAAATCCTGAAACACATTTGTTCTCTGGGAGGAATTATTCTCCTCAGAAAAAAGTATGTCATCCAAAGAACAGGAATCCAAATAATCTACTGGGCAGAGGCCTTTTGATATCCAGAAATAAGTATCTCGAGATCATCTTCTTCCTGTTTAGATGCTGAGCATGGGCTCATCATGGCCCAACTCTATAGAAACAGCACTTTGGGAGGCCAAGCTGGGTGGATTACTTGAGGTCAGGTACAATTTCTATAGAAATACAGAGGACTTAGCTGAGTCCCACATGGTCCTGTCTTGGCTTAGGCTGACATAACAAAATAACATAGACTGGGTGGCTTAAGCAACAAAAATTTACTTTTCACAGGTCTGGGGACTGGAAAATTCAAGATCAAGGTGCCAGCAGGATAGGTTTCATTCTGAGGACACTTCTCTGGGAAGGTCTGAGGACCTTCTCACTGAATGCTCACAGGCCCTCTTCTTTGTGCAGAGAGAGAGAGAGACAGAGAGAGAAAGAAAGATCTTCCTCTAAGAAGAGAAAGGAGACATTAGAAGGCCTCTTCCTAACTGTATCAGATTAGGGCCCTACCCTTTAGGACCACATTTAACTTTACTTATTCCCTAAAGGCCTCATGTCACAATATAGTCACACTGGGGATTAGGATTTCAACATATGAATTTTGGAGATACACAAGTTAGTCTATAGCAGTCCCAGATTTATATATGTGGGTACATTGATTTCTGTTAATATGATCCTGAGATTAGGAGAAGTGTCAAGCAGGTAAGACCTTATAAAGAAATATTTTGAATAAAATTCATTGTTAATTTAAGAAAAGTGTATATCCTGTGATAAAAGAGACTTCTAAGTAAAATGGTTACTTGAGGCAGATGTCTAAAGCCCCCATTTGGTCATTATAAGTGACAGAATAAAAACACGGCAGAAAGAAGAAATAGCTAAGGACATTTTATTTTTTAAAATTTAGAGGAAGTCAAGCATAGTGCAAGTGGGAACAAAATGAAGAAAAACACATAGGACAAATTATCAACTCCATAATGAAAAAAAAAAGTGTCAAAATAAATACAGAGAAGAGTTATTGGCAAAAGTCATTATGAGCTTCTACTCTAGGAAAGGCTGAAGAATGAGGCTGGCCCATGGGGAAATGAGACAACAGTATAACATGTTGATTTCCTTTCCTTGCCATGTAACAACACTATTCTGAAGTAACTGTGTTGGAAGATCAAATCATTTTTGTAATCTTTTCAAGTCAAATGGCAAGATAACTCTTTATCTTACTAAGGAACAGTTTGTCTCTCAGGTAGTAGGAGTAGTATCAGGAAAGAGTCTGGACACAGCCACAAAAGGCACCTGGAGTAATGTCCAGGTCAAAGTAAAGAAAGAATCAAGATATACTGGATTAATTTCTTATTCTTACTATAACAGATTTTCTTACACTAAATGGCTTAAAATAATGCACATTACAGTCTTAACAGTTCTCTAGGTTAAAAATATAACACAAGTCTCAATGGGCTAAAACTAAGGTGTTTCTGGCAAAGCAAATTTTCCTTGTGAAGGCTCTAGGGGAGAATCTGTTTCCTTGGCTTTCCTAGGTGAATTCTTAGCTCCTAACCTTCTTCTTCTCTCTTCAAAGCTAATAATGGTCCATCAAAACTTTCTTACAGAGTGTCACCTTGACCTCCTCTCTTGCCTCCTTCTTCCACTAATGGCCAGGCATGGTGATTCATGCCTGTCATCCCAGCATTTTGGGAGGCTGAGGTGGGTGGATTACTTGAGGTCAGGGATTCAAGACCAGCCTGGCCCACATAGCGAAACCCCGTCTCTACTAAAAATACAAAACTTAGCTGGGCATGGTGGAAGGTGTCTGTAATTCCAGCTACTTGGGAGAGAGAGGCTGAGGCAGGAGAATCGCTTGAACCTGGGAGTGGAGGTTGCAGTGAGCTGAGATCACGCCACTGTACTCCAGCCTGGATGACAGAGTAGGACTCCATACAAAACAAAACAAAACAAAACAACAACCTTGTAATTATAGTAGCTCTTTCCAGATAATCCAGGATAATCTCTCTATTTTAAGGTCAACTGATTTGCAACTTTAATTTCACCTGCAACCTTAATTCCATATTTGCCAGGTAACAAATGTATTCACAGATCTAAGGATTAGGGTGTGAACATCATGCAGGGAGACATTATTTTGCCTACCACAGAGGTTAAATTCAAACAGAAAATGTACAAACATTTAAACATATATTTTAACTACTCTCAGTCACAGGTTTACACTCACTCTCCTGATAAAATAATGAAAGTTAAATGCAACATAACCCTGCTTGCAACTAAAAAGAAGAAATATAGTTGCACCCAGGTGTAAAATAAAGGAATTCAAGAAAAATTATAGACATTATATTGAACAAAAATGGGACCCAGACAGATGAGAAGCATATAAATAGCAACATACAAACCTTTGAAATATTAAAAAAAAAAGATGTATTAATCTAGTGTCAGTAGGACAAGGAAGAGTTAGAGGAAAGGAGGAGATTTACTACAGAAAACAAAAATGCCTTCTAAATAAGATCTACCCTTGCTCTCAACAAAATTCAAAATATAAAATAAGAGATGACAGATGAAATAAGAAAGCAAACTGAGATAAAAGGGAACTTGATGTAGGCAGGAATAAAAAAAGTAAGATGATTGAGATATAAAATGTTTTAAATAAGTTAAAAATGCCACCACAATATTGTAAAAAGTACTAGCATCAGAACTAAAAAATGTTTCTGCTATTTGAAAGAAAAGTCAGAACTTTTATTATAATGCAGATGAATAGAACAAAGTTCCCATTTTAGAATCTAATGAAACGCATAAAAGTCTTCCATGAAAAGATCACAGCACTTACAATTCTGAATAAATTTCAAAGTTCATGGATTCCCCCACCAAAAAAAATAAATTACGGACCTCAAAGGAAGAATCTCTGATCTAGTAAAAGAAAATGAGCCATAATTCAGGTCCAGAATTAAATAAAGTCTTTGTACATTAATCGCTGATGAAATCTTATATCTAGAAAACCCCAAAGACTCAATCAAAATACTCTTAGATGATAAATTCAGGAAAGTTTAAGAATACAAAATCAATGTAGAAAAATCAGTAACATTTTTATACACCAATAACTATCAACCTGAGAATCAAATGAAGAAGACTATCTCATTCACAATAAATACAGAAAAAATAAATAAAATGCCTAAGAGTATGTTTAACCAAGGAAGTGAAAGATCCCTATGAAGAAAATTATAAAAGACTAATGAAATAAATTGTTGTAGATGGCACAAACTAATGGAAAAACATCCTATGTTCATGGATCAGAATAATTAATATTGTTAAAATGACCATACTTCCCAAAGCAATCTATACATTCAATGCAATTCCTATCAAAATACCAATGTCATTTTTCAAATAATTAGGAAAAAAATTAATTCATATGGAACCAAAGAAGTGCCAAAATAGTCAAAGAAATCCTAAGTAAAAGAAAAAAGCTAAAGGCATCACATTACCTGACCTCAAATTATACTACACAGCTATAGTAACCAAAACAGCACAGCATGATACTGATATAAAAATAGAAACATAAATCGATGAACAGAATGGAATACTTAGAAATAAAACCACATATCTAACTGATCTTTGAGAAAGTTGACAAAAACATACACTGGAGAAAAGGAAAACCTTTTCAATAAATGATACTATAAAAACTGGATTGCCTTATGCAGAAGAATGAAATTAGAACTCTCGCTCTCATCATATAAAAAAAAGAACTCAAAATGGATTAAAGACTTAAATGAAAGAGGTGAAATTATAAAAACACTAGAAGAAAACCTAGAGAAAATTCTTCTGGACATTGGTCTTGGCTAAGAATTTATCCAAGACCTCAAAAGTACAAGCAACAAAAACAAAAATAGGCAAATGGGACTCAATTAAACTAAAAAGCTTCTGCACAGCAAAAGAAAGAATTAGCAGAGGGAACAGACAACCAGCCTGCAAAATGGAAAAAAATATTTGCAAACTATGCAACCAACAGGGAACCAATATGTAGAATTTATAAGGAACTCAAACAACTCAACAACAACAATGAAAAAAACACCCAAATAACCCACTAAAATGTGAGCAAAGGACAGAATAGACACTTTTTTTTTTTTTTTTTTTTTTTTTTGAGCCAGAAGGTCTGGCTCTAACTGCTGTAAAAACAGCAGTTTATACACTTTTGTTTCCTTCCAATGGTTGTTTCCTTCCCAGTGCAGGCACAGAGCCCTTGAGAAGGGTAGTCTCTGAACAAGGGAGCCAGGAACACAATTTGGACATGTCTTTGACAGGCATGTTCAGCCCCAGCAGGATGCAATCCTTCAAGCTGGAATTCCATTGGGTAGTTGAGAGGGACCAAGGTTGAGGGTAGAGAGGAAGTCTTCAACAGGACTCACATCTCGGTCCAGGCCTCCTCTCTCACCATCCAGGTCCATCTGAGTTTTAGGACCCTGGGGGTCAACAATCAGGCCCATCCACCTCAACAGGGACAGATTCTTAAATCTGTGCCCAGTTCACACACATCTGTTTCCGCTGGTTGCACAGTTAAAGAGAATCAGCCTTATGGTAAGAGACAGACCACTTCCTCTCTGCCCCTCGCTGGCACCTCTCTTCAGCAGCATCTTCACAGGAATCGCTGGGAAGACAGAGGTCTGCCTTCTCAGAATAGGTACTTTTAAAAGAAGACATAAAAAGGACCAACAAAATATCAAAAACAGTTCTACATCACTAATCATCAGAAAAATGCAAATAAAACTACAATGAGATATCATCTTATACTCATCAGAATGGCTATTAAAAGTTAAAAAATAACAGATATTGACAAGGATACAGGCAAAAGAAAATGCTTTCATATTGTTGGTGAGAAGGTAGATTACTACAACCTCTACAGAAAACAGTATGGAGATTTCTCAAAGAACTAAAAACAGAACTAGCATTCAATCTAGCAATCCAACTACTGGGTATCTACCCAAAGGAAATAAAATCATTATCTCAAAAAGATACCTGCAATTGCAGCACTGTTCTCAATAGCTAAGATATAGATTCAATTTAAGTGTTCAATAATGGGGATAATTGGACTAAAAAATGTGGGATATGTAAATCCCAGGTTTGAACAAGGTCAGCCTGAGAAGCTACCTCATGAAATAAGGTCCTGATATTTGGCATCCTTTGGACTATCTGACCCACCAAACCATGGAGAAAAACGATTTAATCTCCCTGCCTCTCCTAGCTTCTTTTACCGTCTACCAGCCCTGAAGAAACAGGCTCATGCAATAAACCTCTTCCTTTTCTTGACCAGTTAGAGCACCCCATATATACAACTCTGTCTCCTAATCTACTGGGAGCTGTTAGGGGCTAAATTGTGTTCCTGAAAAACTTATACGTTAAAGTCCTAACCCACAGTACCTCAGAATGTGACTCTCTTTGGAACTAGGGTCTTTACAGAGGTAAACAAATTAAAATGAGGTAATTAGGGTGAGCCCCTATTCAAGATGACTAGTGTCCTTACAAAAAGGAAAAATTTGAACACAGAGACATGCATAGAGGGAAAATAACATAAAGAAACACAGGGAAAAGACAGATACCTGTATGCCAAGGAGAAATACGTAGAACAAATCTATCCCTCAAAGCCCTCAGAAGGAACCAATTCTGTCAAAACCTTGAGTTTGGACATCTAGCTTCCAGAACTATGAAACGATAAATTTATATTATTTAAGCCACTCAGAATAGCACAGAGTAGTTTCCCAATTCTTCGTATTCTCTCATCTGCTGACTAGATAATGTAAAGTGAGCTTATGGCACATACACTTGTTGATTCCTTCCAGTGTGCCCTTCCTTTCAATCTCCCTTCTCTTCAGATCTAAGCAGAGAGTAAGCCCTGAGAGCCAGACCCCTGTGCTTGAGTTCTTAGAGGCTGCAAGGTAGGTCCTCAAAAGAATACCTTCTTTTTCTATTTTTGTACACCTTTTGTGTTTAACCTCCAACCGGCCTCCTTAAAAAAACAATTCAACAAATATATATTATAGACATAAACATAAAACCTAAATTTTTAGAGTACCTTCATTCAAGAATCAGTCTAAGAGAAGATGCTATGGCACAAATAATTCTAATACACTATGATAAAGTTTAAAGTAGAGGTATGTATAAGTTCACCCAAAGAAGGTGATTATCAACTCTGCTCAGAGCAGGGCTATGATGAAGGACATAAACATCCTTTAAAAAGTAAGTTCAGGAGGCCGGGTGCAGTGGCTCAGGCCTATAATCCCAGCACTTTGGGAGGCTGAGGCAGGTGGATTACGAGGTCAGGAGATTGAGACCATCCTGGCTAACATGGAGAAACCCCATCTCTACTAAAAATACAAAAAATTAGCCAGGCGTGGTGGTGCATGCCTGTACTCCCAGATACTCTGGAGGCTGAGGCAGAAGAATCGCTTGAACCCGGGAGGTGGAGGTTGCAGTGAGCCAAGATCGCGCTACTCCACACTCCAGCCTGGGAGACAGAGCAAGACTCCATCTCAAAAAAAAAAAAAAAAAAAAAAGTAAGTTGAGGAATACATGCCAAGACTATAGACCTGCAGGCAAGTGGTGAGGTTGGAGTGCAAAGAGGGGGTACAGGAAGGAGCAATGGGTGAAAGCTCAGGAAATGAGTGCAGGTGGGGAGGTGAAATGGCAGAGTGAAATGTAAGAGAATTGTGATTCCTCGTGTCTGTGAAATTCAAAGTGAAAACATGAGTATGTCAATGCCTAGCACTTGGTAAGCAAGCAGTAAATGTTAAGTAGTTCTCAATATTCATGATCTGTCCTGATGTGTACTCTTAAAACCCAGAGCACTCAAATATTGACATTCCCTTACCATATTTAGCTAGTACTGTTAAAATAACTTTTCCTTTAAGGAAAGAAGAACCTGCCTAAAAACAAGACAGCTGTTTCTTAAAATTAATCTACATATATGTCTCATAAGCAATATTTAGTACTTTTTTCTCAAATGTTAAACTATATATACATATATAGTGTGTATATATATCATAGTGATATACTATACACTATATAGTGTATACTATAGATGTATAGCACTATAATGTAGAATATATACTTATGTAAAATGTGCATATATAATGTATGCAATATATACATGTATATAGGCACATATAATATATACTGTTTAGTAATTATGTAAAATGTACATATATAATGTATGTAATACATGCCTGTATATATGCATATATAATATATACTGTTTAGTATATTATATGACAAATACATAGCATAAAATATATTAAATGTATTATATTCAGATGATATATATAATATTCTACTGCACTATTCTTCTGCAGCTTGATTTTTTAAATAACATTAACATTATGCTTTTAAAATTTATTCTTGTTGAGATCCATGCTATGATTCATTTATTTTTACTGCTGCTTCCAGTTCCACTCTATGAATATACCACAGTGGGGCTTCAACTATATCGTTAATGTTTTACTCCTAGAACTGAGTTGGGCATATGCAGGTGTTAACTACATTATTCCTTAAGCTTCTTTTAAGTAGTAAATATTTTCTAATAAAGCTAAGAGAAAAAAAGTATGCTATCCAATGTGTGGTTTTATTCAGTCTTCCATGCAGACAAAATCATGTACTGCTCTACCTTGTAGAGTCCACCTCGGACTTACCAGTTTTATCTTGGGAGAGATTACTTTAGCTAACAGCCTTGTGGTAATCATTCTACAATATATAAACATATATCAAGTCATCGCATCATATACCTTAAATATATGCCATTTATTTGTAAATTATACCTCAATAAGACTGGAAAAATAAATAAAAGTTAAATAACACATTATTGTGTGCTTCTGACATCACTGGAGCTGGGATGTGGAGCTTGATCTCAGGTGGTGGAGGCAGGGGAGGGAGTAAAGTAGGCAAAGTAAACCAAACTGAAAATAAAGCAGATACTATCAAAGTCCTATAATAAATCATGTTTATTTAAAACAGTGACTTTTTTCTAACTAGTTATATTCTATATTTCCTTCTTTTTCAATGTAAGTAAATTAGTTTCATATGTTTGTCTATAAAAATATTTAATGTTCTCAAATTGACATTTATGAGGGAATTCTTAAAAAGAATATAAAGAAAAAGTAAACTTAATACTATAATACTAAAATTTAAATAATGTTCATAAGATTATAAAACACCATTTGGTTATAGAGAAGCTCTTAACAGATTAAATTCAACATATCCAACAAATGTACTTGGGATATTTCAAGTCAAATAAGTTTAATAACAGGAGATAAGGAAAGAAAAAGGACAAGGGTGATAAAAACAAGTGAGAGATAATTTAACAATGCTCCCACGAGATTTGGATCTGTCCAGCTAATGTATTTATTTGCTTGCCTCTTGTTGAGGATATTATACAGTGCATGTGATTTTGGCCATTATTTGCCTGATTATTGTTTTGCTTTGCTTTGCTTCCTCAATTTGCTTCACAATGAAGCATTTATTATCTTAATTCAATTTACATGATGATCTCTATCTTTCAGAATGATTCTTAATTCTTACATTTCCTTTCACCTGTATTCACAACTAGTGGCATACCAAAAATCTCCACCCACAAAGAGAGACAGTTCTCCCTCCTACTCCAGAATGCTAGCCAAAAATTAATTTCAAAGAACAAAAAAGGAATCACTCTCTTTGGGTTTTATCTTAATAGAATTTCATATCATAGTCACATCTTAGTGTGATGAGATTTTCTGTAAAGCCTCATGCTCCACATTTTTAAAACACTCCTCTGAGAATGTTTTATGGGTACTGAGCTGCACCTACAAATTTAATGACTCTGCGTGTGTGTGTGCATGTGTGTGTGTGAAAGCTAAATGTTTACGTTTTCAAAACAAGTCCCAGAGTATCATAGAATGGACTCCTAACGATTAGAAGAAATTTATTTTAGTTGCTATAAGAAACAATCTCTTCCTTTCCTACAGTGATGATGAGTGTGTTCCATGGAGCACTAACAATTTCCAGCTTATCTTTAGCCTTGTTTATGTTCCAAGCTAATGTACATGGCAATGCAGATGTCTCCTTTCTTTGTTGGATTTAATAATTTACTCATAATATTTAATCAAAACTAGACACTACGTCAATGGATTTCATCGCAAACTGTGCTCATCTTCCCATTAACTTCAACAGGCATTTTTTAATGGCAGGAAGAAATAGATGCAGCAGAAAAAAAAACTGAGGACACCATCCTAAATCACAGAGCTTTGCCCAAAATTACAAGTCAAGAAATGATAAACACACAAAGATCGGAAGCCTGATTTTTGGCAATACCCATCAAAAAGTCTTAAAATGATGCATGTCCTTTCACCTAGCAATTCCACTCCTAGAAATTTATTTTAAGGATGTAAACCTAGATATACAGAAATACAACTATGGGGATATTCATTACAGCCCTCTTCATAGGAGTGAAGAATTTGAAATAACTAATGTCCAATGAAAGGGTCTTGGTTCAATAATAGTTTCTCTATAACTTGTATAATATAAAGCCAAACATGTGTGTTGTAGAAAAACATTTAATGATAAGCAGAAATGGCATAGGAACTGCTAATTGTCAGATTTATGAGCCCTTATTCCCCTCTAAAAGAACCTTGACTTTACTTGGAATGGCAAAAAGGCCAGTTAAAAATAAAAAGACTAATCCTTTAATAATATGTAAGTGAATACTGTTTGATGAGCTTCCAGAAGAACTTTTTTAAAGGAGGCATATACAAATTCCATCCCAATCTCCTTTTGTCCCATTGCTCTTTCATCCTGGAAGCCCACTTTATGGCTGGAGTTGCAGTAGCTCCTTTGCGACCCAGAGAATGGCAATCACATGTAAAAGATGACAAAGCAAAATGATAAAGAAGGCCAGGTGCAGTGGCTCACACCTGTAATCCCAGCACTTTGGGAGGCCAAGGCAGGTAGATCATTTGAGGCCAGGAGTTCAAAATCAGCCTGGGCAACATGGCAAAACCACATCTCTACTAAAAATACAATAAATTAGCTGAGTATGGTGGAGCATGCCTGTAGTTCCAGCTACTAGGGAGGCTGAGGTGGGAGGGTAGCTTGAACCCAGGAGGTGGAGGTTGCAGTGAGCTAAGATCACACCTGCAGAGTCTGTGGAGCCACTATTTCAGGCATGAAATATCCACCTCTAGAATTCTTTATATGAAAGAAAAAACTTCCTAATTCAAGCAACTATTATTACATCTCTGTTAATTGAATAAAGTGGAATAAAATTTTGAACCGAAACAAGAGACTACACCAAAAAATATATAATTCATTTTCTATAAATAGTATATATGCACATATATGCATAACTGTATGCATATATGTCTGTGTATATATTTAATATATATTTTATGTATACACTAAAAATAATAAGATTTGTATGAAAATGTTGATAGTGGTTAAAGAGATTATAAGTAACTTTTTATTTCATAATTTTTGTTATATAGAAGATATCCTATAGTGAAAAGTCACTATACACAAAATATAGATAATATAATAAATATAAATATAATTTGAAAATAATAGGGGTTTTTACATCTTTATTGAGATTATCAAAGAAATCACTATCAGCAAATCAAAAGTCTGTATAAAATGTTTGCATTAAATTTTTTTTTTTTTTTGAGACGGAGTCTTGCTCTGTCACCCAGGCTGGAGTGCAGTGGCACGATCTCCGCTCACTGCAAGCTCTGCCTCCTGGGTTCACTCCATTCTCCTGCCTCAGCCTCCTGAGTAGTTGGGACTATAGGCACGTGCCACCATGCCTGGCTAATTTTTTGTGTTTTTAGTAGAGACAGGGTTTCACCATGTTAGCCAGGATTGTCTCCATCTCCTGACCTCGTGATCTACCAGCCTCAGCCTCCCAAAATTACAGGTGTGAGCCACCACACCTGGCCTGCATTACAATTTATATAAGAAAATACTTGAATAACTATCACTTTAGAGATCAAGAAAACTAGAAAAAGAGAATTTATGCAAGGTGGGCTAAGGGTTGGATAGTAAACCACACTCCTACTAAATTCTGTAATAAATGCTCTGGATGGGAGGGATGCTAGGGAACAAGAATCCCAAGGCAGCACTGGTGACTGTATTTGTTTAGGGGTATGAGTTAAGTTACCTGCTCAGACCGAAGAGCATGTACTATTGTTTGAAGTTCTCTCTAGAATAGAACCATGAGAAATAAATGTCTGTGGTTTATAAATTACCCAATCTCAGATATTTTGTTATAGCAGCAATGAACAGACTAAGACAACATGCTAACAGTGAAGGGTCATTGTTGCAGCTGCCTTGGGACTGCCAGCACAAAACATGGAAAATATTTTGGTTGACTGTAAAATATCTGTTATAAATCTGCCTTCTCTTTCAGCTCCTTTTCAAACACACTACTGTAATATAAATGTCTATGATCTAACTTTGCAAGTTCTCATTTTCTTAGTGTGAAGAATTTAAGCATAGAATTAACATGATCTGACTGAATCCATCTCTAGTACTAGAACTATACTAATATAGACCTATTTTATAAGACAGAGAAAAATGTAAAAGGTATGTTTAAAATAAAAAATTCACAAGTAGAGTTCTGGATCCAAAATAGCAGCATGGAAGCAAGCTAGCTTCACTTCCCCAACAAAAAGAAAAATAAAAAAACAGATACAGCATTGAGATTATCACCAGCAATATTGAAGAACTCAAATATGAGAATGGGACAGTTTCCAGGGCCAGAGAGAAGTGAAAAAACTCAAAGTACATGGTAACAGAATTGGACTTCCATATCTGCAACACCCATCCCCTCAATCTACCCAGCACCAAGCACTCAAAAAATTTCTTTCTAACTCATAATGTATACACTAGAAAAAGTGAGATAGAGGTAGATAATCAGCTTCCTCACCATCTTAGTTTCCTGTATTAGTCCATTCTCACACCGCTATAAAGAAATACCCGAGACGATAATTTATAAAGTAAAGGGGTTTAATTGGCTCGCAGTTCCACAGGCTACACAGGGAGCATGGCTAGGGAGACCTCAGGAAACTTACATAGCAGAAGGCAAAGAGGAAGTAAGCACATCTTACATGGTCAGAGTAGGAAGGCAGAGAGGAGGAAGGCGCTACACACTTTTAAACAAGATTTTATGAAAACTTCATCATGAGAAGAGCACTAGGGGGATGGTGCTAAGCCATTAGAAACAGCCCTCATGATCCAATCACCTCCCACCAGGCTCCACCTCCAACTGGGGATTACAATTGAACATGAGATTTGGGTGGGGTACAGATCCAAACCATATCAATTTCCTGGAAGGAGACCTGTTCCTGCCTCAACCCATGGGAAGCATCATGAGTGTTGATGAAGGGAGACATATTTCTGAGGACAGGCAGAGAGAAAGGGGAGAAATGGAACTACCATCTCCAGCCCTGGAAACTCTGCTCTATAACCCAGCCAAAGGAGGTGCCATATCAGAATGGCTGGCAACAAACTGTTGTTAGGCATGTTCCACAGGTATCCTAATCATGAACCCATAGGCCAGCCTTCCCACAATACCAAGATACCCCTTCTGGAATGTCCTCCATTTGGGATGGAAAGGACTGGGATCTGCATCAAGCAGAAGAAAGAATTAGTAAAGCTGAATATCAGCTATTTGAAAATATACAATCAGAAGAGAAAATAAAAGAATAAAAGAAATGAAGATTATCTACAAGATATAGAAAATTACCTTGAAAGATGAAATCTAGGAATTATTGGTGTTCAAGAGAGAGCTGAACAAGAGAAAGGCATAGAAAGCTTATTCAAAGAAATAATAACAGGAAACTTTCCAAAATTTGAGAGAGATATAAACATTTATGTACAGGAAGTTTAAAGAACACCAAGCATATTCAACCCAAGTAAGGCTACCTCCAGGTGAATAATAAGTAAACTCTCCAAGGTCAAGGACAGAGACAAGCTCCTAAAGGCAGCAAGAGGGGAAAAAAAAAGCAACTAACATATACAGGAGCTCCAATTTCATCTGGAAACAGACTTCTCAACAGAAATTATACATGCCAGAAGGAAATGGAACATCATTTTAAAGTGCTGAGAGAAAAAAACTCCACCCAAGATTGCTGTATCCAGGAAAGGCATCCTTCAAATATGAAAGAGAGATAAAGCATTTTCCAGACAAAAGCTGAGAGAATTCACCACCACCCACAACGTCTTACAAGAAATGCTAAAGGGAGTTCTTCAGTCTGAAGAAAAGACCACAAAAATGCAAAAAAAGGAAATATTTGAAGATATAAAACACACTGGTAAAATTAAGTATGTAGACAATCACTGAATACTTTAATACTGCAATTGTAGTGTGCAATTCACTCATAAGTCTAGTATGAAGCCTGAAAGATAAATCTTCAAAACAATAATAGCTACTGTAACCCATTAGGAGACAGGCAATATAAAAATATGTAAATGGAGATAACAAAAATTAAAAATGTGAGGGGATGGAGTTAACGTGTACAGATTTTATAGTTTTTTCTGTTTCTATTATTTTTAGTGATGTAAGACAAGTTGCTATTTTTTAAAATAATACATCAGTAAGATGTTTTTTATAAACCTCATGATAGCAAAACACAGAAACCTGTAATAGATACATTGAAAACAAAAAGCAATGAATTAAAACATTAAACCAGGGAAAATAACTTCACTATAAAGGAAACATTAAGAAAGAAAGTATACAAGTGAGGAATTAAACAAGAATAGAAAAATAAGCAACAAAATGGCAGAAGTAAGTTCTTACTTATAAAAACATTTCATATAAATTGATTCATCATGACCAAGCAGGAATTATCCCTGGAATGAAAGAATGATTAAAAATATGCAAATGAATCAATGCAATACATCATATCAACAGAATAAAAGACAAAATCCATGTGATCCTTTCAACTGATGCTGAAAAAGCATTGGATAAAAATCGACATCTCTTAATCATAAAAACTCTCAAAGAACTGGGTGTAGAAGGAACATACCTAAACATAATAAAAAGCCATATGTGACAGACTTACAGCTAAGATCAAACTGAATGTGGAAAAAAACTGAAAGCTTTTTCTCTAAGATCTGAAACATGACAGAGGTGTCCACTGTCACCACTGTTAATCAAAATAGTACCAGAAGTCCTAACTAAAGCAATCAGACAAGAGACAGATCTAAAGATCATTGAAATTGGAAAGAAAGAAGTCAAATTATCCTTGTTTGCAGATAACATGACCTTATATTTGGAAAAACCTAAAGACTCCACAAGAAAACTATTAGAACTGGTAAATAAATTCAGTAAAGCTGCAGGATACAAAAATCAACACACAAAAACCAGTAGCATTTCTACGTGCAAACCATTAACAATTTGAAAAAAAAATTAAAATTCCCATTTACAATAGCAAAAAATAAAATTAAATATCTAAGAATTAACCAAACAAATGAAAGACCTCTATAATAAAAACTATAAAAGATCAATGAAAGAAATGAATTGCACACCAAAAAACAGAAAGATATTCCATGTTCATGCATTGGAAAAATCAATATAGTTAACATGTCCATAATATTCAAAGCAATCTACAGGTCAATTCAACGAAATCCTAATCAAAATACAAATGACATTATTCACAAAAATAGAAAAAACCATCCAAAAATTCATTTGGAACCACACACACACACACACACACACACACAGAGAGAGAGAGAGAGAGAGAGAGAGAGAGAGAGAGAGAGAGAATGTCAAAGCTACCCTAAGCAAAAAGAATAAAATTAAAGAAATCACATTACCTGACTTCAAATTATACCATGGAGTCATGATAAATGATCTTTCTAATGTATTGTTGAATTCAGTTTGCTGGTATTTTGTTGAGGATTTTTGCATCAATATCATCAGAGACATTGGCCTGCAGTATTCTTTTCTTGGTGTGTCTTTGTCTAGTTTTGATATCAGGGTAATACTTGCCTTGTAGTATGAGTTTGGAAGTATTCCCTTCTTTATTTTTCAGAATAGTTTGAGAAAGATTGGTATTAGTTCTTCATCAGGCCCCGTGCTTTTCTTTATTGGGAGATGGCTTCATCTCATGACTTTTTTATTATAGTTTCAATGTCATTATTTTTTACGTTTTTGTTAGGTCTATGTCTTTTGACAATTGGTCTGTTGAGGTTTTGGATTTCTTCCTGGTTCAATCTTGGTATCTAGGAATTTGTCCATTTCTTTTACATTTTCCAATTTATTGGCATATAGTTGCACATATCAGCCACTAATGATCCTTAGAATTTCTACAGTATCAGTTCTTAATGTCTCCTTTTTTATTTCTGACTTTATTTGGATCATCTCTCTTTTTTTCTTAGTTACTGTGACTAAAGGTTTATCAATTTTCTTTAACCTTTCAAAAAAACTGAACTTTTTGTTTCATTGATCTTTTGTATTTTATTCATTTCAGTTTTATTACTGCTCTGATATTTATTTATTCTTTTACTAATTTTGGGTTTGTTTTGCTCTTGTTTTTCTAGTTCTTTAAGATGCATCATTAGATTTTTTTATTTGAAATTTTTTTCTTTTTTGATTTACGCACTTATACAGCTATAAACTTGCATTTTAGCACTGCATTTGCTGTATCCCATAGGTTTTGGTGTGTTGTGTTTCCATTATCATTTGTTACAAGAAATTTTTCAATTTTCCTCTTAATTTCTTCATTGACTCACTGATCATTCAGGACTATATTGTTTAATTTGTACAGTTTCCAAAATTCTTCTTGTTATTGAATTTCTAGTTTTATTCCATTGTGGTCAGAGAAGATGTTTGAAATAATTTCAATTATTTTGAATGTTTGAAGACCTTTTCTGTGACCTAAAACCTGGTCTGTCCTTGAGAATGACCCATGTGCTGAAGAAAATAATGTGTATTCTGCCGCTCTCGGATGAAACGGTCGTAAATGTCTAATAGATCCCTTTTGTCTAGAGCAAGTATGATGCTTCTTTTTTGATTTTCTATCTGGAAGATCAGGCTGATGCCAAAAGTGGAGTGTTGAAGTTTCCAGCTTTTATTGTATTGGGGTCTTTCATTTTAGCTCTCATATTTTCTTCATATGTCTGGGTGTTCTGTCATTGGGTGCATATATATTTACTACCATTATATCCTCTTGCTGAATTGACCCCTTTATTATTATAAAGTGTAGTAGTCCATTTTCACATTGCTATACAGAAACTACTTGAGACTGGGTAATTTATAAATAAAAGAGGTTTAATTGTCTCACAGTTCCACATAGCTGGGGAGGCCTCAAGAAACTTAAAATCACAGCAGAATGCAAAAGGGAAGGAAGGCATGTCTTACATGGTGGCAGGAGAGAGAGAGAGAGCAAGCAAAGGGGAAAGTGCTAATTTTAAACCATCAGATCTCACGAGAATTCACTCACTATCATGAGAACAAGCAAGGGGGAAATCCACCTCCATGATCCAATCATCTCCCAGCAGGCCCCTCCCGACACAGGGGATTACAATTCAACATGAGATTTGGGTGGGGACAAAGAGCCAAATCATATCATATAGTGACCTTCTTTGTTTCTTCTTATAATTTTTGTCTTGAAATCTACATATTTTGTGTGACATAAGTATAGTGACTCCTGGTCTTTTTTGGTTTCCATGGGCATGGAATATCTTTTTCCATCCCTTTAGTTTTAGTCTATGTGTGTCTTTATATGGAAGTGTATTTCTTGCAGCCAACATGGGTCTTGTTTTTTCAGCCATTCTATGTATTTTGATTGGAAAGTTTAGTCCATTTATATTCAATGTTGTTATTGATGAGTAAGGACTTACCCCTCCCATTCTTTTGGTTGTTTTGTGGTCTTGTCTTCCTTCTTTCTTTCATTCCTGTCTTCTAGTGACGATTTTCTCTACTAATGTGATTTAGTTTCTTGCTTTTGTGTGTGTATCCATTGTATGTTTTTTGGTATGAGGTTAACCTGAGGCTTGCAAATACTATCGTATAACCCATTATTTTAACCTGATGACAAAACTATTTTCATAAACAAGCTAGCACAAAAAAATACTAATAAAAATTCCACACCTTAACTTAGTCCCCATGCTTTTTAAACATTTTGTTGTTTTTATTTATATCTTATTGTACTGAATATATCTGAAAAAGTTGTAGCTATTTTTGATTGGTTAATTGTTTAGTCTTTCAACTTAGGGTAGAATAGTTTACACAGCACAGTTACAGTGCTATAATATTCCATGTTTTTCCATAAGTTTTATAACTTCAGGTGACTACTTATTGCTCATTAATATCCCTTTCTTTTTTATTAAATTACTCCTTTTAGCACTTCTTGTTGGATGGGTTTAGTATTAAAGAAATCCTCAGCTTTTGTTGAGAAAATTGTATTTCTCCTTCATGTGTGAAGAATATTTTTGCCAGATATACTATTCTAGGGTGAAAGTTGTTTTTCTTCAGAACTTTAAATATGTCGTGCCACTCTCTCCTGGTCTGTAACACTTCCACTGAGAAGTCTGCTGCCAGATGAACTGGAGTTCCATGGTATGTTAATTGTTTCTATTCTCTTGCTCCTTTTAAAATCCTTTCTTTATCCTTGACATTTGGGAGTTTGATTATTAAACACCCTGAGGTAGTCTTCCATGGGTTAAATCTGCTTTGTGTTCTATAACCTTCTTGTACTTAGATATTAACATATTTCTCTAGATTGGGAAGTTCTCTGTTATTATTCCTTTGAATAAACTTTCTACCCCTATCTCTTTCTCTATCTTCTCTTTAAGGCCAATAGCACTTAGATTTGCCCTTTTGTGGCTATTTCCTAGGTCCTTTAGGCATGCTTCATTGTTTTTTATTATTTTTTTCTTTTGTCTCCTTTGACTGTGTATTTTCAAATAGCCTGTCTTGCAGCTTGCTAAGTCTTTCTTCACCTTGATCCATTCTGCTATTAATGGACTCTGATGCATTGTTAAGTATACCAATTGCATTTTTCAGCTCTAGGATTTCTGCTTGATTTTATTCAATTATTTTAATTTCTTTGTTAACTTTATCTAATAGCATTCCAAATTTCTTCTCTGTGTTATCTTGAATTTCTTTGAGCTTCCTCAATACAGCAGTTTTGGAATTCCTTGTCTGAAAGGTCACATATCTCTGTTTCTCCAGGATTTGTCCCTGGTGCCTTATTTTGGGTTCATTTGTTAAGGTCATGTTTTCCTGGATTGTGTTGATGCCAGTAGATGCTCTTCAGTGTTTGGGCATTAAAGGGTTAGGTATTCATTGTAGTCTTCACTCTTGGGGCTTATTTATAGCCAACCTACCTGAGAAGGCTTTCCAGATATTTGAAAGGACTTGGGTCTTGTGATCTAAGCTGTTTCTGCTTTACGGGGACCCCCAAGCCCAGTAACACTGTGGTTCTTCCAGACTCATAGAAGTAATGCCTTAATGGTGTTGGACAAGATACAAGAGAATTACCTGGATTACCAGCCAGAGACTTTTGTTCCTTTTCCTTACTTTCTCTCAAACATACAGAGTCTCTCTCTCTATTCTGAGCCACCTAAAACTAGTGGGAGACAAGGAGTAATAATACAAGAACTCCTGTGGCTACCACCACTATGATTGCGATGGGTTGTATCTGAAGCCAGCACAGCACTGGGTCTTGCCCAAGGCCTGCTATCACCACTCTTTTGCTGCCTATGTTCCTTCAAGCCCTTGTACTCTTCAATCAGCAGGCAGCATAGCCAGCCAGGCCTGTCTTTCTCTTCCAGGCAATGAGGTCTCCCAGGCCCCTGGTGAGTCTAGAAGTGCCATCTGGGAGTCAGGGACTAGAGTCAAAAAAACTTAGAAGTGTACCTGGTGTTCTATTGTACTGCTGGCACTCAAACCACATGACACAGTCTTTTTCACTCTTTCCTTCCCCTTTCTAAAGGGAAAGGACCCTTACCCCATAGTCACTGCCACCCCTGACCATGAGGAGTACTGCCAGACTACCACCAATGTTCCCTTAAGGCTCAAGGGCTCTTAAGTTAGCCTGTGGCGAATGCTGCCTGGCCTGGGACTCACCCTTCAGGGAAGTGGGCTCCCCTCTGTCCTAGGCCAGGTCCAGAAATGCCATCCAAGAATAAAGTCCTGGAATCAGTGACCCCAAGAACCTGAGTGTTGGTACCTAAGGTGCAAGACAAAGTCCCTTTTACTTTTCCCTCCACTTTTCTCAAGCAGGAGTTTTGCCCCATAGCCACCAGGCCTGGGAATGTGCTGAGTCTCACTGAAGCCAGCAAGTTTCAGAGGCTCCTGGAGGCCCTGGGTATAGAGTATCTGGGTATTCCTGCTCGTTATTCTGAGCTCAAGGGCTCTTCAGTTAGCAGGTGATGAATGCTGCCAGACCCTTTCCTTCAAGGAAGTGGCTTCTCTTCTGGCCCAGGATATGTCTAGAAATGTTGTCTAGGGGCTAGGGCCTCAGTGGCAAAGTTTGCAGGCACTTAAGTTTGGACTACTAGAATTGGCAATTCCCCTCTGGCTAGGGCTGGTTTAAATGCTACCTCAGTAGGTGGCATCAGCTGGATTTGTTCTGGGTTTCCTTTCTGCTCTAACGAGACAGCACTGAGTTCAGTGCCTCACAACTGCTGTGTTCTCCCTCCCCATGGCACTCAGAGATGCTCTCCACACCACACTGCTGCCTGGGGTGGGGAAGGGGTGGTGTTCATGATTTGGGATTGTTTTTTCTGTCTCTTCAGTGCCCCCTTTCTGCCATATGAAGTTAAAACCCAGTACTATGAGTGCTCACCTGATTTTTAGTTCTTATGAAGGTGTTTTTTCTGCATAAACACTTGTTAATTTGGTGTCCTTGCAGGGGGGTACAATCAGTAGAGCTTTCTATTCTGCCATTTTGCTTCTGAAAATCAGCAGAATTTAAAGTTTTATTAGGAATTGGGCAAAAATTATGAATTGGTACAGATAATTAATGAATAGAAAATAAATGGCAAAAAATTAATCAGATAAATCAAAAAATTAATCACCATTAATCAGATAAATTCATATTAAATTAACAGACATATGTCTTATAGTTCAAGTGACGAACATTAGAATAAAGTTAATCAGGACATGAAGGACTAGGTATTATCCAGCACTGGAGATGAAAGTTTAAACTAGCTCAGACTTTATAGGGGAAAATTATGCCTTATGTATCAAAAATCATAATAGCATACAGATCTTTTAACCAAGAAGCCCAAATTTTACTTCTTATACTATTCTAAAAATATACTTTCATATTGAAATGGGAAAAATTCCCTTATTCCCCTCACAGGCCATACGATGGGGGTGTGGCTCACTTCTTCAGTGCCCCACTGCTGAAACCTCCAGGTGGAGCATCCAGAGGGCGGGTTGTGGGGCTCAGACCCCAGGGCAATGTCTAGGGGTGAATACAGCTTACAGCTCCTGAAGCCTGAGTGGGCATGTGTCACAGGGTGTTCTTTCAGTTTAGCCGTCTGTAGGCGGTTTGTGTTAGCTCAATTAGACCCCCTGCCTTATCACAAGGACAGAGGGCTTTCTGTATTCCAGGGTTTCTTGCCTTGGTGTACCAGAAGAATCCCATCACACATGGGCTTGGAGAGTGACTGAAAGGTTTTATTGAGTGGAAATAGCTCTCAGCAGATGGAGGAGCCAGAAGGGAGGTTGAGCGGGAAGGTGGTTTTTTCCCTGGGGTCAGGCTGCTCAGGGGCCGGGGCCCTCCTCCAACCATCCTGACTAAACTCCACGTTTTCCGTGGGTCGATGGCCTGCAGGCCTGCCAGTGCCTGTCAGTGTGCTCCTATGGTGGTGTGTTCCTCCCCTGATGCGCTCTTCTGGATGTCCAGCTGCCTGTGTGTGTGCCCAACAGGGTCTCGGGGTATTTTATAGGCACAGGATGGGGGCATGGCAGGCCAGGGTGGTCTTGGGAAATGGAACATTTGGGCAGGAAAACAGAAATGCCTGTCCTCATCTAGATCCATGGGCACAGGCCTGCGGGTAGAGCCCTAGCCACACCTTTCTCTTCCCAGCACTTCACTGCCCCCCTCCCATATCAATTATCATTTCTGGTATTTTGCTATAGGGTTAAAATACTTAAATTTAAATTTTAAAATAATTTTATTATATTAACAATTGGAAGCTGCCATTTACTCAATCATGCAGCATTCACACAATAGAATAATAAGGGAAAATTCTAAATGGTTGTATAAAAGTTACTTAAACAAAATATAAAATGAGTTAAAAATCAGTATATGGTATTACAATTCTATTTGGAATTTATAACAATTCAAATAATTAACTATGATTATTCTGATTACAGATTATTTTAATTTCCTGTGGCTTTTCTAGTCTTCAATACTTATCATTACAATGTTACCTTGAAAATAATTTTAAATAAAATAATATAGCAAGGAAAAAATATTAAATGGAAAGCAAAGCTTGTATCTCATTTCTCCCTTTTTAACATTTAATCTAGTTTATGGGAGTTAATAGTGTAATTTCCCAAGCTGGCATTAATGAATTTGCACTAAAAGTTATGGTAATTATTTACCTTAAATTTTGATAGCTGTCACCTTTTATCCTCAGTAATAAAAACACAACCAATCAAAAGTTATGCTTTCAAGCTGCTTGTATAATATCCAGAAATATATGTATCCATTTTTCTTTGAAAAATTTTGCATTGCTTCTTCTAAGTCCTCAGGTATAAATCAGTGTCTTTCTCAAGTGAAACACAATGGAAAAGAGAACACCTTGATGGATGTTATCTTACTCAGCTACATATTTTATTTTAGTCCTCATCTTTGCATCATTTCATTGCAAACTGTGTGCATATTTTTTTCATGTCTGTCATTACAGAGACATATAAGTTACTTTCACCTTCCATAATTTTGCTAGCATTTTAATTACCCATCGCCATCTGCCTACAAGTTTAGGAATGGTTTAAGACTAGAATATAATAAAAGAGGCACTCATAATGCATGCCTCCTCAATACATTTATTCTGACTTTTGACAAATCTATGGTGTTCTATAGGTATTGCACTTTGCTTACTTTTGACAGATTTGCTACATACATGTACCATGATTTTTGCTTATCATTCTTTAAAGAAGTCTAACATACAAAAGTAAGGTTGTGTTGCAAAATTTCCCCTAAAGTTATGTGAAGCTGAGTAACAAAGGCTGCATTTTAGTGCCTTGAAGATAATGAATTCTCATTTTATTCATCAGTTCAAATGATATGATGTAGCATCTTAGCAGGGTGCAGTTTTCCTAACACTATCAAGCTATGTTCATTAAATGATATGGAAAAAACATATTGCAGACAGCTGGTCACAATTGCAAGAAGTAGCGGCAGAGGTAGTACTGGCATAGAGGAGAAAAAAATCTATGAGGTCAAGCAACATTTTCCAAATACGGATTACATATCTATGCCTTTAGTTCTCATTCATTTATCCTCCTTGTTCCCATTCCTCCAAATATAGCATATTAAGGTCCTCTAAACCATAAATCTCTTAATAACTCGCCCAGGGAAATGTTGATCTTTCTCTAATGCTGCCAAATTATAGCTTGTTTGCAATGATTAGTAGTTCCCTTCTAAACTCTGGAGGGAAAGAATTGGAGAGTGAAGAGGATATGTTTTTATTTCCTCTGATCTAAGCCACGAGAAGCTAACCCATGAACACACTTGATGTGTTTGCTTGGTCCACACTGTGATTTATTTAATATTTAAATAGTTTCTAAAATAGAAAAATTAGGAGATTCACATAGATATTGAGATTTCTGGCTGCTATTAAAATATCAAAGAGGGAGACACAATAAGCAGCACAGCAACAGTGCTCAGAATTTGATTAGTTGTCTTTGGAAACAGCAGTTTGCTACAGTCTCCACTGGGCTTCTATCACCACCTCTTATCTCTCTGGCCACATTATGAATTAAGGTTTTGCAACTCCTGATACAAGACTTCAGGCACTCATAACAGTTTCTTTAATATATTTATAATGATGTAATTGAACGGACACTAACTAATTACTAACACTTCTCAGGAAGTGTTAGTTGGTAGACCGGGCGCCGTGACTCTGGCCTGTAATCCCAGCACTTTGGGAGGCCGAGGCGGGTGGATCACGAAGTCAGGAGATAGAGACCCAAGACCAGCCTGACCAACATGGTGAAACCCTGTCTCTACTGAAAATACAAAAATTAGTTGGGTGTGGCGGCGCGCGCCTGTAATCCCAGCTACTCAGGAGGCTGAGGCAGGAGAATTGCTTGAACCCGGGAATCGGAGGTTGCAGTGAGTTGAGATAACGCCACTGCACTCCAACCTGGTGATGGAGTGAGTCTCCATGTCAAAAAAAAAAAAAAAAAAAGGAAGCGTTACTTGGTCACGTCAAAAACATTTAGCACTGGTTAGAAACATGGGAAGAAGAGAAACGTTATATAGGTGAGCACATTGCCGAAATATTACCAAAGAAAATTTGTTTTCTCCTTTTTACTTTTATTATTTATTTATTTTGAAATTAATTTTTTAATTTAAGGGATACAAGTACAGTTGTCTTACAAGAATACATGCATAGTGGTGAAACATGGGCTTTTAGTGGACCCATCACCTGAGTAGTATACATTGTACCGAATAGGTGGTAGTTCATCCCTCACCCCCTCCCACCATTTGGAATCTCCAGTGTCTATTACTCCACTCTGTATGGCCATGTGCACCCATTGTTTAGCTCCCACTTAGAAGAACTTGTGGGTTTTGATTATCTGTCTCTTAATTTCACTAAGGATAAGGATACACATACACATACACCACATTTTTATCATCTATTGATGGACACAGATTTTCCATGACTTTGCTATTACGAATAGTGCTGCCATAAACATAAAAGTGCAGGTACCTTTTTAATGTAATGATGTATTTACCCTTGGTAGATATCCAGTAATGGAATTGCTAGATAGAAGGGTAGTTCTATGTTTTGTTCCTTGAGAAATCCCCATATTCATTTCCATAGAGGTTATACTAATTTATATTTCCACAGTGTATAAGAGTTTTCTTTTCTCAGCATCCATACCAATATCTGTTTTTACTTTTTAATAATACCCATTCTGATTGGGGTAAAATGGTATCTCATTGGAGTTTTAATTTGCATTCTCTGATGATTAGTAATGTTAAGCACTTTTTGTTTGTTGGGTGTTTGTGTATCTTCTTTTGAAAAATGTCTGTTCGTGTTATTCATTCATTTTTAAATGGGGTTTTCTCTTGTTGAGTTATATGAGTTCTTTATAAAATCTGGATATTAGTTCTTTGTTGAATGCATCATTTTGCAAATAGTTTCTCCAATAGCATAGGTTGTTTACTCCATTAATTTTTTACTCTGCAAAATATTTTTAATTTAATTAAGTCTCATTTGTCTATTTTTGTTTTTATTGCCTTTCGAGTATTTAATTATAAATTATTTGCCTAGCCCAATGTGCTTCAGGGTTTTTTTCGTACATTTTCTTCCAGGACTTTTATGGTTTAAGGTCTTAACATTTAAGTCTTTAATCCACTAGAGTTAATTTTTATAGATAGTGAGAATAGAGGTCCAGTTTCATTTCTCTGTATATGGGTTTCCAATTATACCAGCACCATTTATTGAATATATTATCCTTTTCCCAGTGTACATTTTTATCAACTTCGTCAAAGGTTATTTGGTTTTAGGTATGAAGCTTTATTTCTGGGTTCTCTATTCTGTTGTATTAATCTATGTGTCAATTTTCATACCAGTACTTGTTGTTTTGCTTATTATAGCCTTATAGTATAATTTGAAGTCAGGTAATGTGAGACTTCCAGATTTATTCTTTTTGATTAGGATTGCTTTGGCTATCTGGGCTCTTTTAAGGTTCCATATTATCTCTAGGGTTTTCTTCTTTCTAATTCTGTGAATAATTATGTTGATAGTTAATAGAAATCGCATTGTGTCTGTAGATATCTTTGGGCAGTATGTTCATTTTAATGATATTCATTCTACCAATCCATGAGCATGGGATGTTTTTCCCATTTGCTTGTTTCATCTATGATTTCTTTCAGCAATGTTTTGTAGTTCTCCTTGTAGAATTCTTTCACCTTCTTGTTTAACTGTATTACTAGGTAGTGTGTGTGTGTGTGTGTGTGTGTGTAGATATTATAAATGGAATTGAGTTCTTGATTTGGTTCTCAGATTAGTCACTATTTGTACATACAAATGTTACTAACTTTATGTTGATTTTGTATTCTGAAACTTTACTGAAGTCATTTATCAAATCTAGAAGTGTTTTGAAGGAGTCTTTTGGGTTTCCTAGGTGTACATATCATCAGCAAACAGAGATAATTCGACTTCCTCTTTTCTAGTTTGAATGCCTTTTCTTTCTTTCTCTTTCCTGATTGTCCTAGCTAGGACCACAAGTACTATGTTGAATAGAAGTGGTAACAGTGGTCATAATTCTCTTGTTCCAGCTTTTAGGGAGAATGCTTTCAACTTTTTTTCCATTCAGGATGATGTTGGCTGAGGTTTTCTCATATGTGGCTTTTATTATTTTGAGGTATGTTCCCTCTATTCCTAGTTTGGTAAAGATTTTTATTATGAAGGGATGCTCAATTTTATTGAATGCTTTTTCTGCACCTATTGAGATGATCATAATTTTTGTTTTTGATTCTGTCTAATTCATAACAAGGAAATTAAATTTTTTTGTGGTTACCATTTTTGCTATTTTTTACTCATCAGAATGGGATAATTGTATAGACAATTTTATAAGCTACTTTTCCCAATATTTCATTGATTTTTATCAGCAAAAAACATATAATTAACACAAAAATATTCCCAAATATATTTCAATAATTATGCATGTATCATGCTTAGCATTTTCCATGTTTTATTATAAATCTTGCTGTAATTAACATACTTAGAACAATATTTTATGTATTTGTATATTTTCTAAGATTAAAATTTAAAATATGGAGTGCTGTGATTTTTTTAGTTGTTATATATTACCAAATTGCCTTTTAGAAAGGTTATAACCTTCATTCTCCACAACATATTTCCACTTTCCCTCATATTTACTAACACCAAATACATCAATCTTTGCTCATGTGAAAAAGAACCCACTGTTTAAATTCACATCTTTTTTTCAATCATGTTAACATTTTTCATATGTTATTTTTAATTCATTCATCTTGAATTGGATATTCATATCCTTTGCCCTTTTTCCTATTGTAATATCTTATTCTTACTGACTTATAAACCTTTTACATAAATCAACTCTTTACATATACACTGTATATTCAACGTAACTTGGTTTATGGTTATTTTTGAAGCACAGAAGGTTCAATTTGTGTAATAGACAAATAAATCTTGCTCTTTATGATTTCTGTTTTGGCATCAGGATGGCTCTTTTTAATTTTCTTATGTTTTTTTAATATTTTTGTGACTTTTGTGGTCATTCTGGGTAAATTTTTCTGAGAAAGAATGCATTTGGTCCAGTGGTAGAGTTTTATGGAAACATAAATATCTCTTCTTAATTTGGTAACTAATTGACATATACTACCAGGAGACTGACAGATTGTCAAGTTATTAGATTTTTTCTTAGGTAGAAACTGGATGGGTAATGCCTGTGGTTGAGGACACAATGAATTTCTAACAATTCATCAGACTTCAAATTAATCTTTCAGTGTTCAAAATTTTAAAATCCATATAGACTGTAGATTACTGGCTACCTATGGCTGAAAAAGACAAGGGGTTATAGGTAAGAGCACCAGTTTTCTTTTTGGGGTGACAAAAATATTATAAAACCAAATAGTGTTGATGGTTGCACAACTCTGAATATACTACAAACTATTGAATTTTATATTTTAAAAGGTTGAATTTTGTGGTATGTGAATTATATCTCAATACATATATGATTTTGAAAAATTTATCTTTCAGGCCCAGACATAATTGAAGATCTCAGACATCCTATCACCAGTAAAACATTCACTGCTTTAAATGCAAACAGATCAGAAAGCACCCTATCTGCAAGCAGTCAGAAGAAAAAACGCCTAAGAAGAACGAAGTGTAGTATATTCATTTCTTTCTCCTAAACTTTCCATTCAAAAATGTAATTTGCTCCAGAAGGAACAAGTAAAAAAAGTAAAAAATGATGGAATATACTTCCATCTATAGCCTGGAATTCTCATTTGAAATTTAGATTTGAGAAATGGGAAAGTTTTCCAACTAAAATCCCAGTTTCCAAATTGATGTAATAGAATACAACTAATCTCCTATTTATTTTGATGCTTTTCAATTATACTGTGTATCGAAATCGTTTTGGGAGCTTTCAGAGAGTCGCCATACCTAGAGTCCAGCCTCAAATGTTCGGATTCAACCCAACAGCACATAGGGCCTAAGTATCAGTTTTTGTGATTCAAATGGACTATGAAGATTGAGAACCACTGAATTAATGCCTCCTTCCTCCGTGTCTGTGGTTATTTACCTAATAGGATTTTGTTTACTTTTCTTTTTTGTTTTTTCCTTCATTCGTACTAGCTAGAGGTATCTCTATCTCAACACTTCATATGTTCTTGGCACAGCACAACCAGCTTCACTGGAAAATTGCTAAAAATTCATTGCTTGGGGCCCACCCTGGATCTGCTAAATGATGAACTCTGGGAGTGAGTCAAATCATATGTGTATAGTCAGGCACTGCATAACAGCATTTCAGTCCACAATGGTTTACATATATGACGGTGGTCCCATAATGTTATAAGGTGAAAATTTCCTATTACCTAGTGATGTCATAGCAATGGTAATGTTGTAGCACAACATATTACCTTTTCCATGTTTATATACACAAGTATTTACAACTGCGTTACAATTGCCTACAGTGTTCAGTAATGTGTTGTACAGCTTTGTAGCCTAGGAATAACAGGCATACCATATAGCCTGGGTGCATAGTAGGCTCTATCATGTAGGTTTGTGAAAGTACATGCTATCATGTCCATAGAACAAAGAAATCACCTAATGACTCATTTGTCAGAATGTGTCCCCATCATTCAGCAACTCATGGCTTTAGATATGTAGATAAAGATATTTCATATTAGTGCATCATCCATGTTACACCTAAAGCTCTATGTTTCTCTCCATGTGTCTCTTAAAGCTCCCTTTGTTTTCTATATCTTGATGTTTGGTTTCTATTTTGTTTATGTGTAGTTCAGGTGTTTCTTCTGATAACTTGGAAGGTTTTTTACCCACGTTTTGTTGTTCTGCTGATCAGTTTGATAACTTTTAGTAATACTTCCAACCTTATTTCTCAGTGTTCTATCTTTATCCGTTTCCTAATGGTTTTCTGCAACAAACCATGAGCAAACTAACAATCATACTTCCTCTCCACTTCCTCCATACCCTCCCAATTTTAGATTTTTATATTGTGATTTTTCATTTATTTTTATATTAATTGCAGGTTCAAAAAAGGCCTTTTCACTGTTTGGAATTTGTGGTTCATTTTTCTACAGGAAATAGGAGTGCAAATGTTCAATGTGGTCTGAAAAAGAAGGTGTCATTTCTTTAGTGTACAGATTTTGAAATATATTGAACCAATGAGCCTTTAAATTATATTGCAGATATCTTCCACCTGTTCATTGTTTTCTAATGTTTCAAAGATTGCAATACATCGTTTAAAATCCCGTTATTGCTATCTTCTATTTCTTCTTGACCTAAGTGTAGAAAGTACATTAGAATATTTTTTAAATTTGTGTGTTTTAATTTACTGAAAAAGACTTTGTGGTTTTTAATGCTTTTTGTGCCTTGATTTCACTGTCTACTTTAAGAATTTGTTACTTCTTCCTATTAGATTCATTTGCTTGATATTTTTTCCAAAATTTTTCAACTTCTTTAGTTACTTAGTTTTAAATTTTATGTAGTGGTTGAGTTAGAATTTTGTTTCTGGTTTCGTTTGGGGCCCATATTTTAATCTTTACTTTTGAATAGTTGAGCATTTATCCACATGTTATGTATTTTTGTATTATTTCCCTCGGTAAACTCAACCCTTCCCTCTCATTCCTCCCACCTCTCTAAAGCAAACAAGGAAAGTTAATATGAATTGGCAAAGTCCAGCTTAACAAAGGCTTTCATGAGGGTGGTTCCTTTTTGAGATTCCTCCTTCACTCTCTTCTCTCCCATGCAGTGCCTGTATTAAAATTAGCCTAGTCACCTCCCACTAGAGAATTAGGGAAGGGGCTTCTTAGGTGCCATTGGAATGACAGACTCTGTGCCATACCTTGGAGAACATCTTTCCCTTGCTGTGATTTATCCATAGGTTATATTTTTATTAAATTTTAAAAAATATGATAGAATGAAACAAATATACTGAAAATATACTTAGGGTGGAGGAGTTGGGTGAGAGGGAGATGATGTGTTCCTGGTTTAAATATCAAACTCATCTGCCACTTTGGGAATGTCTCTTTTTTCTACATGCCATCCAGCTCAGTTCAGCCTTAAGACTACATTGAAATTTGGAGCTCAGTCTCTTTTAGAAGAATGACTTTTCTCTTTGCAAACATCTCATAAACTTGGCATGGTGTTAGGTGACTGACAAAGAATTACTGGAATTGCCCTTTGCTGTTTTTCCTGTGTGTCTAGTACCTTTGGGTACTTCATGCTTTGAAGGTGTGATTGGAGAATTTTCTGGGTCCTTTTGCTATAAAAATCTATCAAAAGTTTACTCCAGGTAACCTCTCTAATACTGCACCAAATTAAAAAATATTACTTTCACATCTGCCTTTCACGTTTGGTGGCTTTTTGTGTTTTGAAATGCAGTGCAGAAATCTCTTTTTCAGCATTACAGAAGCAAGAATAGTGTTCTGAAAATTCTTTGTTAATAAATTTCAGTTGAAAGTATAGCAAAACTCATGCTTTATTTGTATAAATGTAATGTGCAAATTAAATAAAATTTTAATTCATTTGCTTTTAATAAATTTAATTTTCATCAGAAACATTAAAATTTACTGTATAATCCCATTTCGCTTCTCTCAGATCTGATTCGAGAAAGAAAACAGAAACAAGGAATTCTCTCTACAACATTGCTGTTCTTTTCTGTTTTACTTTCCTTCTAATTATTTTTAGAGAGGGCTGGAGGTAGGGGGAAGAAGGCAGGCCTTAACAGTATGATTAATTTGTTATCCCAGATCTTCAGTTCACAAGGAAAAAGGGATGCAGAGCAGCATGAGTCCTGGTGATGGGCTCCTTGGTTTTGAATCTCACCCTCCATCTCATGCCATATGTTCAAAGATACGGACCATATCAATGTAGAAAGATCACTGACTAAAATGAGGAAGCCAAGTGATATGGTTTGGTTCTGAAGCCCCACTCAAATCTCACTTCCAATTGTAATCCCTAGGTGTCTAGGGAGGGTCCTGGTGGGAGGTGATTGGGTCATGGGGTTGGTGTCCTCCATGCTGCTCTCATGTTAATGAATGAGTTCTCATGAGAGCTGATAGTTTTAAGTGTGGCACTTCCTCGCTCTTTTTCCCTCTCTCTCCTGCTGCCATATAAGACATCCCTTTCTCCCTCTTTGCCTTCTGCTATGATTTTAAGTTTCCTGAGGCCTCTGCAGCCACGCTGAACTGTGAGTCAATTAAACCTCTTTTATTTATAAATTACCCAGTCTCAGGTAGTGTCTTTATAGCCATGTGAAAACAGACTAAATACAGTAAGGCACGTCAAACAAGAGAGAATGTGGAAAGACCCATTGGAAAACAAAGTCCACCTGAGGGTTTATGATAGGAAGAAAACAAGCATTTAAAATATTTCAAACTTATTTAGAAAAGAAATTGCTAGTGCTTGGTGATTGATTGGATCTAGGTTGCAGAAGGAAGTTTTGATGCTGACTCTTCACACACAATAATTTCATTTAAAAAAATTTTAAATATAAAAGGAACAGGTTTGGAAAACAGACTTTAAGTTAGGCTAGAGACAACTCAGTAGGAATATCAATTATCAGTGAGCTATTCAGGTTTAGAATTCAGAGGAAAAGGTGAACCTAACTAAAGAAGTTGGTGACTCCTAGAGCAGAGAGTAATCAACAGCATCGAATGCTGCTGAGAGCCCAAGTTAGATAAGAGTTCATTTCAATTCCTTTGGATTCAGTGACATGAAAGTCATTGGGATCAGCAAAAGCTATTTTGAAATAGGAATAGTACAAAAGTTAGATTGGAAAGAGTTGAAATACAGAGGAGAAAAATTAAGTAAGAGAATATAAATATCAAAAATCCTGGATATGAGGTTGATATAAAGATGGAGTCATGGTATTTATTTTCATTAGTTGTATAATAAAGAGGCATTATGTTAAGCAATTGAATAGTGTATATATTTTGAACCATGTAAGTATGCATTCTTCAATTTCTTAAAACTTTTTCATTAGTAGTTTTTAAAGAAACATCAAACTTTTAACCAATTAATTTTAAATGTTTAAATCTAATATTAATTGAAGGATAGTATAGAGGAAAGAGAAATAAGGTTCCAGAATTTTCTCTTTTTCAAAAATCAAAACACTGAATTTGTATAAAGAGACACTAAACTACTCTACAAAATCTGTGGAATTCTTACATGCCATACCTCATGCTGGGATGGCAGTTCCGTGTACTTGCTACTTTGAGGTCATTTATTAGGGTGACACCAAAAAACCCCAGTAATCTGATATTATTATTCAAATAAAACTTTATCTAATTTAACATTTGATATGTTAAATTAACTTAAACCAGAAACTGCCTTGCTTACCATGGCAGGAATGCATAATATACATAGTGACGTTAACAACCCTTTGTACAATAAACATGAGCTGTCTATATACCCAAGCAAGTCCTCCACGGGCTGCTGGTAAGATAATTTTCATAAGAGATTTATTCTCCCTCAAAAATTGGCAGAGCTGAACTCACACAGTCACCTGTCTTTGGTCCATACTACATTCAAATGTTTACATTTTTCTTTGCTTTACCACCCTTTACTTTGCATTTTTTCTGTAGTTCTTGTCTGTGTATATTATACATGTTTGAGTTGTGTGTGTATGTGTGTGTGAGGGTGTACTGGCACGTGAAGACTTAATCCATTCTCTTCTGCCTTCATTCGGTCTATTCTGTATTAAAGAAGAGCAATGTATCTGCCCAGTTATTTTAAGAAGCATATATGCTCTGGGTGTCTAGTAGTAATGGACTTTTACAGCCATGCCGAGTAAGTACTAAAAGACTATTGTTCACAGTGAGGTGGGGAGCTAAGCACTTACAGCAACGCTCAACAGACTTTGACATAAAAAGTAAATTCATTGTGGAGAAAAGGATGTGTTTTTAAAGTAGTAGTAAGAAACGAAGCACCTAATGTGCCTTTGCTCGTATATTTGACAAGAATGAGTCCAAAGACACATGATTGTTGGTTATAACACGCATTGGATAATGTTAATAACTATCCAGGTTATGCTCATAGCTCTTCTAGGTTTTTTCCTTTCTCTACTTTCCAGTAAACCTTCTTTACCATTCTGAAACATGTTTCAAGTGATGGCAAAAAAAAAAAAAGAAAGAAGTATAATGTATCAGAATTATCAATTGATTTAAATTGGCAAGATTTTCTGGATCATGAGTTCCCACCAAATATTATACAATCATATAAGACAGTTCCATGAGGTTTTCAAAGAGTACATTAACAATTTCTTGAATGGATTTGACTTGTTATGTAAAATGTTATTGAACTGTTAAGATGGCTGCTTATCATCTGATTGTTAATTACCCTCTTTATAGGAGACACTCAATATAGTTTTTCCATGATTTGCTCTTCTTGGAATTATAATAGTTGGATTTAGATTTATTGTCTATTGCTGATAATTTTTTTAAATTTTAAAATCTGTTCATTTTCTCTGAGTTATAGATGTATATTGCAGAAAATATTGAAAGTAGAAATCTAATAAAGAAATTAAAATCATTTTATAATATAGTCTTCAATTCTGCCAAAAGTAAATAAAACAAAATGTGAAAGATATCCCTTTATCTTACATTTTTGGACTGCTCATCAGTTCCCTAATCACTTACATGTTTATGTACCTTGCTTAAATAAATGAGATAAATCTACACGACTATTCTGTGACATTTTTGGTTAGTAATATGTTTTCTAAAAATTGATATTTTGGTCCCTATATAGTATTCTATAATATGAATTAAATATTTCATCATTCTCATTAATAAACTAAAGGTTACTGTTAGTTTTTTACTACTACAAATGATGTAACAATTAAATTGCCTGTATATGTATCTTTTCTTTTCTTTTTTTGGAGACAGAGTCTCTCTCTGTCACCCAGGCTGCAGTGCAGAGTTGCAGTCTCCGCTCACTGCAACCTCCGTCTCCAGGGTGCCAGTGATTCTCATGCCTTAGCCTCCTGAGTAGCTGGGATTACAGGCACACACCATCACGCTCAGCTAATTTTTAAAGTATCTTTAGTAGAGACAGGGTTTCGCCATGTTGGCCAGGCTGGTTGAACTCCTGACCTCAAGTGATTCACTCACCTCAGTCTCCCAAACTGCTGGTATTACAGGTGTGAGCCACCACATCCAGCATATCTTTCTTTTCATGTGTAAGCATTTTCATAGTAAAGAATGGAAATGTAGAGTATCCAGGTCAATGAGTATATGAATTACATATTGTGTGAGGTGTTTTTCTTCAAATTTTCCTTCAATAAAATCTAGAATTTATTTGAGGGCCTATCATACTACTTGTGGAAGAGAGAAAGGGTTATATGTATCTATAATACTAAGCTTATTACTTTGTTATTCAAATTATTTATATTTATAGTTGAGTATACTTTATATATAAATTTATTAACTAAACCTGTTAACCCCCCCTATAAATATGAACTAAAGTTTCTACTAATTTTTCCATATTTTATCCATTTCCTAAAGAAAATATGATCTCAACAAACTGGAGAGAGAAAAAACATACCTCAACACAATGAAAGTCATATATTATAGATCCACAGCTGACATATACTGAATGGGGAAAAGTTGAATGTTTCTAAGTTCCGTAACAAGACAAGAATACCTGTTTTCACCACTTTTGTTCAACATAGTACTGAAAGTTAACAAGAGCAACTAGTCAAAATTAAAAAATTAAGGGCATTTGAATTGGAAAGGAGGAAGTAAAATTGTCCCCATTTGCAAATGACATGATTAGATGGATAGAAAACTGTAAAGACTCTAGTAAATATATATATATATATATATATATAAAGTAATAAATGAATTCAGTAAAGTTGCAGAATACAAAATCAATGTACCGAAATTAGTGGCATTTCTATGCATTAATAGTGAACTATTTAAAAAAAAAAACAAGAAAGTAACAAAACCTACATACACACACACACACACAAAAAATACCCAAAGAGATTAAAGATCTTTAGAATGAAAACTATAAACCATTGATGAAAGAAACTGAAAACAACACAAATAAATAGAAAGATATCCTGTGTTTATGGACTAGAAGAATTACTATTCCTGAAATTTTATATTATCCAAAGTGATCTATAGATTCAATGCAATCCCTACCAAAATACCACAGATAGCACAGATATTCTTCAAATGATAGAAAATAAAAGTCTTAAAATGTATATGGAAACACAAAAGACCCAGATGGTAAAGTATCTTGAGCAAAAAGAACAAAGCCGGAGGTATCAAATTACTTGACTTCGAAATATACTACAAACCTACAGTAAACAAAACAGCATGGCACTGGCATAAAAACAGAAAAATACACCAATGAAAAAGAACAGAGAACCCAACAGCCAACTGATTTTCAACAAATATACCAAGCATGTACATTAGGAAAAGGATACTCTCCTCAGTAAATAGTGCTGGGAAAACTGGATATCCACACATAGAAGAATGAAACTAGATACCTTTTACCACCATATACAAAAATCAAATCAAAATGAACTAAAGGTTTAAATCTATTTAAGACCCAAAACTATTAAATCATTAGAAGAAAACATTGGGGAAACATTTCAAAAAATTGGGTTGGATTTTTTTTTTAAATAAGACTTCAAAAGCACAGACAACAAAAGCAAAAATAGACAAATGGGATTACATCAAACTAGAAAGCTTCTATATAGCAAGGAAATTATCAATAAATAGACAACTTACAGAATGGGAGAAATTATTTGCAAACTATTCATCCTTAAAGGAGTTTATATCCGGAACACATAAGGAACACCGTTAATAGGGGAAAAAAAATATAATTTAATTTTAAAATGGGCAAAAACCTGAATAGACATTTCTCAAAAGAAGACATACAAATGACCAATATATGAGAAAAATATTCAATAATCTTCAACAAAATATCGTTTCATCCCAATTAAAATGACTATTATCAGAAATACAAAAAAAAAAAAAAAAACCCACAAATGTTAGCAAGGATGTGAAGAAAAAAGAACTCTTGTGCACTATTGATGGGAATGTAAATTAGTATAGACATTATAAAAAACAGTATGGAGTTTATTTTTTTAAATTAAAACAGAGATACCATATGATCCAGCAATCCCATTACAGGGTATATATCCAAAGGAAATGAAATCAGCCTGTCAAAGAGATATCTGCATTACCATGTTTATTACAGCACTATTCATAATAGCCAGGATATGGCATCAACCTAAATGCACATCTGCAGATGAATGAATAAAGAAAATGTGGTATTGATACACAATGGAATGCTATTCAGTAATCATACAGAATGAATTCTGTCATTTATGGCAAGATGTATGAAGCTGGAAGATATTATGCTGAGTGAAATCAGCAAGGCACAGAAACACAAACACTGCATGATCTCATAGGTATGTGCAGTCTTTAAAAGATGATCTCATGGCCTGGCACGGTGGCTCACGCTGGTAATTCCAGCACTTTGGAAGGCTGAGGCAGGTGGATCACAAGGTCAGGAGTTCAAGACCAGCCTGGCCACGATGGTGGAACCCCGTCTCTACTAAAAATAAAAAAAAAAAAAATTAAAAAAAATTAGCTGGAACTGGTGGCAGGTGCCTGTAATCCCAGCTACTCAGGAGGCTGAGGCAGGAGAACTGCTTGAACCTGGGAGGTGGAGGTTGCAGTTAGCCAAGATTACACCACTGCACTCTAGCCTGGGTGACAGAGCAAGACTCTGTCTCGGGCAGGGGGAAAAAAAGATCTCATAGAAGTAGAGAGTAGAATAGTGGTTACCAGAGGCTGGGGAAGGTCATGGAGAACGAGCAACTGAGAAAGGCTGGTCAACAGCTATGAAAATAACAGACAGCAAGAATAACATCTGATTTACATTTAGGGAGAATAAGTGTATATTTCAAGATAACTAAAAGATATGGAATGCATCACCACAAACAAATGATGTTTAAAATAATATAATTACCCTGATTTAATCATTATACAATGTATACATGCATTGAAACATTACACTGTACCTCCTAAATATGGACAATTATATGTGTCAATTAATTAAAAATCAAGTAAAAAAATCATTTAATTAGATTTGTACTTTTTTTGTATTTACTATTATTATACTTTAAGTTCTAGGGTGCATGTGCATAACATGCAGGTTTGTTACATATGTATACTTGTGCCATGTTGCTGTGCTGCACCCATCAACTCCTCAGCACCCATCAACTCATCATTTACATCAGGTATAACTCCCAATGCAATCCCTCCCTCCTCCCCCCTCCCCATGATAGGCCCCGGTGTGTGATGTTCCCCTTCCCGAGTCCAAGTGATCTCATTGTTCAGTTCCCACCTATGAGTGAGAACATGCGGTGTTTGGTTTTCTGTTCTTGTGATAGTTTGCTAAGAATAACGGTTTCCAGCTGCATCCATGTCCCTACAAAGGACACAAACTCATCCTTTTTTATGGCTGCATAGTATTCCATGGTGTATATGTGCCACATTTTCTTAATCCAGTCTGTCACTGATGGACATTTGGGTTCATTCCAAGTCTTTGCTATTGTGAATAGTGCCGCAATAAACATACGTGTGCATGTGTCTTTATAGCAGCATGATTTATAATCCTTTGGGTATATACCCAGTAATGGGATGGCTGGGTCATAGGGTACATCTAGTTCTAGATCTTTGAGGAACTGCCATACTGTTTTCCATAATGGTTGAACTAGTTTACAATCCCACCAACAGTGTAAAAGTGTTCCTATTTCTCCACATCCTCTCCAGCACCTGTTGTTTCCTGACTTTTTAATGATTGCCATTCTAACTGGTGTGAGACGGTATCTCATTGTGGTTTTGATTTGCATTTCTCTGATGGCCAGTGATGATGAGCATTTTTTCATGTGTCTGTTGGCTGTATGAATGTCTTCTTTTGAGAAATGTCTGTTCATATCCTTTGCCCACTTTTGGATGGGGTTGTTTTTTTCTTGTAAATTTGTTTGAGTTCTTTGTAGGTTCTGGATATTAGCCCTTTGTCAGATGAGTAGATTGCAAAAATTTTCTCCCATTCTGTAGGTTGCCTGTTCACTCTGATGGTAGTTTCTTTTGCTGTGCAGAAGCTCTTTAGTTTAATGAGATCCCATTTGTCAATTTTGGCTTTTGCTGCCATTGCTTTTGGTGTTTTAGACATGAAGTCTTTGCCCATGCCTATGTCCTGAATGGTACTACCTAGGTTTTCCTCTAGGATTTTTATGGTATTAGGTCTAACATTTAAGTCTCTAATCCATCTTGAATTAATTTTCATATAAGGAGTAAGGAAAGGATCCAGTTTCAGCTTTCTACTTATGGCTAGCCAATTTTCCCAGCACCATTTATTAAATAGGGAATCCTTTCCCCATTTCTTGTTTCTCTCAGGTTTGTCAAAGATCATATGGCTGTAGATGTGTGGTATTATTTCTGAGGACTCTGTTCTGTTCCATTGGTCTATATCTCTGTTTTGGTACCATTACCACGCTGTTTTGGTTACTGTAGCCTTGTAGTATAGTTTGAAGTCAGCTAGCGTGATGCCTCCAGCTTTGTTCTTTTGACTTAGGATTGTCTTGGAGATGCGGGCTCCTTTTTGGTTCCATATGAATTTTAAAGCAGTTTTTTCCAATTCTGTGAAGAAACTCATTGGTAACTTGATGGGGATGGCATTGAATCTATAAATAACCTTGGGCAGTATGGCCATTTTCACGATATTGATTCTTCCTATCCATGAGCATGGAATGTTCTACCATTTGTTTGTGTCCTCTTTGATTTCACTGAGCAGTGGTTTGTAGTTCTCCTTGAAGAGGTCCTTTACATCCCTTGTAAGTTGGATTCCTAGATTATTTTATTCTCTTTGAAGCGATTGTGAATGGAAGTTCATTCATGATTTGGCTCTCTGTTTGTCTGTTACTGGTGTATAAGAATGCCTGTGATTTTTGCACATTAATTTTGTATCCTGAGACTTTGCTGAAGTTTCTTATCAGCTTAAGGAGATTTTGGGCTGAGACAATACGGTTTTCTAAATATACAATCATGTCATCTGCAAAGAGGGACAATTTGACTTCTTCTTTTCCTAACTGAACACCCTTGATTTCTTTCTCTTGCCTGATTGCCCTAGCCAGAACTTCCAACACTATGTTGAATAGGAGTGGTGAGAGAGGGCATCCCTGTCTTGTGCCAGTTTTCAAAGGGAATATTTCCAGTTTTTGCCCATTCAGTATGATATTGGCTGTGGGTTTGTCATAAATAGCTCTTATTATTCTGAGGTACATTCCATCAATACCGAATTTATTGAGCGTTTTTAGCATGAAGGGCTGTTGAATTTTGTCAAAAGCCTTTTCTGCATCTATTGAGATAATCATGTGGTTCTTGTCTTTGGTTCTGTTTATATGCTGGATTATGTTTATTGATTTGCGAATGTTGAACCAGCCTTGCATCCCAGGGATGAAGCCCATTTGATCATGGTGGATAAGCTTTTTGATGTGCTGCTGAATCCGGTTTGCAAGTATTTTATTGAGGATTTTTGCATCGATGTTCAGCAGGGATACTGATCTAAAATTCTCTTTTTTTGTTGTATCTCTGCCAGGCTTTGGTATCAGGATGATGTTGGCCTCATAAAATGAGTTAGGGAGGATTCCCTCTTTTTCTATTGATTGGAATAGTTTCAGAAGGAATGGTACCAGCTCCTCCTTGTACCTCTGGTAGAATTCAGCTGTGAATCCATCTGGTCCTGGACTTTTTTTGGTTGGTAGGCTATTAATTATTGCCTCAATTTCAGAGCCTGCTATTGGTCTACTCAGGGATTCAACTTCTTCCTGGTTTAGTCTTGGAAGAGTGTAAGTGTCCAGGAAATTATCCATTTCTTCTAGATTTTCTAGTTTATTTGCATAGAGGTGTTTATAGTATTCTCTGATGGTAGTTTGTATTTCTGTGGGGTCGGTGGTGATATCCCCTTTATCATTTTTTATTGTGTCTATTTGATTCTTCTCTCTTTTCTTCTTTATTAGTCTTGCTAGCTAGTGGTCTGTCAATTTTGTTGATCTTTTCAAAAAACTAACTCCTGGATTCATTGATTTTTTGGAGGGTTTTTTGTGTCTCTATCTCCTTCAGTTCTGCTCTGATCTTAGTTATTTCTTGCCTTCTGCTAGCTTTCGAATGTGTTTGCTCTTGCTTCTCTAGTTCTTTTAATTGTGATGTTAGAGTGTCAATTTTAGATCTTTCCTGCTTTCTCTTGTGGGCATTTAGTGCTATAAATTTCCCTCTACACACTGCTTTAAATGTGTCCCAGAGATTCTGGTATGTTGTATCTTTGTTCTCATTGGTCTCAAAGAACATCTTTATTTCTGCATTCATTTCGTTATGTACCCAGTAGTCATTCAGGAGCAGGTTGTTCAGTTTCCATGTAGTTGAGCAGTTTTGATTGAGTTTCTTAGTCCTGAGTTCTAGTGTGATTGCACTGTGGTCTGAGAGACAGTTTGTTATAATTTCTGTTCTTGTACATTTGCTGAGGAGTGCTTTACTTCCAATTATGTGGTCAATTTTGGAATAAGTGCGATGTGGTGCTGAGAAGAATGTATATTCTGTTGATTTGGGGTGGAGAGTTCTATAGATGTCTATTAGGTCTGCCTGCTGCAGAGATGAGTTCAATTCCTGGATATCCTTGTTAACTTTCTGTCTCGTTGATCTGTCTAATGTTGACAGTGGAGTATTGAAGTCTCCCATTATTATTGTATGGGAGTCTAAGTCTCTTTGTAAGTCTCTAAGGACTTGCTTTATGAATCTGGGTGCTCCTGTATTGGGTGCATATATATTTAGGATAGTTAGCTCTTCCTGTTGAATTGATCCCTTTACCATTATGTAATGGCCTTCTTTGTCTCTTTTGATCTTTGATGGTTTAATGTCTGTTTTGTCAGAGACTAGGATTGCAAACCCTGCTTTTTTTTGTTCTCCATTTGCTTGGTAGATCTTCCTCCATCCCTTTATTTTGAGCCTATGTATGTCTCTGCGTGTGAGATGGGTCTCCTGAATATAGCAGACTGATGGGTCTTGACTCTTTATCCAGTTTGCCAGTCTGTGTCTTTTAATTGGACTATTTAGTCCATTTACATTTAAGGTTAATATTGTTATGTGTGAACTTGATCCTGCCATTATGATATTAACTGGTTATTTTGCTCGTTAGTTGATGCAGTTTCTAGCCTCGATGGTCTTTACATTTTGGCATGTTTTTGCAATGGCTGGTACCGGTTGTTCCTTTCCATGTTTAGTGCTTCCTTCAGGGTCTCTTGTAAAGCAGGCCTAGTGGTGACAAAATCTCTAAGCATTTGCTTATCTGTAAAGGATTTTATTTCTCCTTCACTTATGAAACTTAGTTTGGCTGGATATGAAATTCTGGGTTTAAAATTCTTTTATTTAAGAATGTTGAATATTGGCCCCCACTCTCTTCTGGCTTGGAGAGTTTCTGCCGAGAGATCTGCTGTTAGTCTGATGGGCTTCCCTTTGTGGGTAACCTGACCTCTCTGGCTGCCCTTAAGATTTTTTCCTTCATTTCAACTTTGGTGAATCTGGCAATTATGTGTCTTGGAGTTGCTCTTCTCGAGGAGTATCTTTGTGGCGTTCTCTGTATTTCCTGGATCTGAATGTTGGCCTGCCCTACTAGGTTGGGGAAGTTCTCCTGGATGATATCCTGAAGAGTGTTTTCCAACTTGGTTCCATTTTCCCCCTCACTTTCAGGCACCCCAATCAGACGTAGATATGATCTTTTTATATAATCCCATACTTCTTGCAGGCTTTGTTCATTTCTTTTTCTTCTTTTTGCTTTAGGTTTCTCTTCTCGCTTCATTTCGTTCATTTGATCCTCAATCGCTGATACTTTCTTCCAGTTGATCGAGTCGGTTACTGAAGCTTGTGCATTTGTCACGTATTTCTCGTGTCATGGTTTTCATCTTTTTCATTTCGTTTATGACCTTCTCTGCATTAATTACTCTAGCTATCAATTCTTCCACTTTTTTTTCAAGATTTTTAGTTTCTTTGCACTGGGTACGTAATTCCTCCTTTAGTTCTGAGAAGTTTGATGGACTGAAGCCTTCTTCTCTCATCTCGTCAAAGTCATTCTCCGTCCAGCTTTGATCCGTTGCTGGTGATGAGCTACGCTCCTTTGCCGGGGGAGATGCGCTCTTATTTTTTGAATTTCCAGCTTTTCTGCCCTGCTTTTTCCCCATCTTTGTGGTTTTATCTGCCTCTGGTCTTTGATGATGGTGACGTACCGATGGGGTTTTGGTGTAGGTGTCCTTCCTGTTTGATAGTTTTCCTTCTAACAGTCAGGACCCTCAGCTGTAGGTCTGTTGGAGATTGCTTGAGGTCCAGTCCAGACCCTGTTTGCCTGGGTATCAGCAGCAGAGGCTGCAGAAGATAGAATATTGCTGAACAGAAAGTGTACCTGTCTGATTCTTGCTTTGGAAGCTTCCTCTCAGGGGTGTACTCCACCCTGTGAGGTGTGGGGTGTTAGACTGCCCCTAGTGGGGGATGTCTCCCAGTTAGGCTACTCATGGGTCAGGGACCCACTTCAACACGCAGTCTGTCCCTTCTCAGATCTCAACCTCCGTGTTGGGAGATCCACTGCTCTCTTCAAAGCTGTCAGACAGAGTTGTTTGCATCTGCAGAGGTTTCTGCTGCTTTTGTTGTTTAGTTGTGCCCTGTCCCTAGAGGTGGAGTCTACAGAGACAGGCAGGTTTCCTTGAGCTGCTGTGAGCTCCACCCAGTTCGAGCTTCCCAGCGGCTTTGTTTACCTATTTAAGCCTCAGTAATGGTGGGCGCCCCTCCCCCAGCCTCGCTGCTGCCTTGCAGTTAGATCGCAGACTGCTGTGCTAGCAATGAGGAAGGCTCCGTGGGTGTGGGACCCTCCCGGCCAAGTGTGGGATATAATCTCCTGGTGTGCCCGTTGGCTTAAAGCGTAGTATTGGGGTGAGAGTTACCTGATTTTCCAGGTGTTTTGTGTCTCAGTTCCCCTGGCTAGGAAAAGGGATTCCCTTCCCCCTTGTGCTTCCCAGGTGAGGCGATGCCTCGCCCTGTTTCAGCTCTCGCTGGTCGCTGGTCGGGCTGCAGCAGCTGACCAGCACTGATTGTCAGGCACTCCCTAGTGAGATGAACCCAGTACCTCAGTTGAAAATGCAGAAATCACCTGTCTTCTGTGTCGCTTGCGCTGGGAGTTGGAGACTGGAGCTGTTCCTATTCGGCCATCTTGCTCCGCCCCAGATTTGTCATTTTTTAATAGAAACATTAATTCACTCTTACCATGATAAATTATTTGATTGTATTTATATTTCCACCTCATTTTATTAGTAGTTTACTGTTCATTTATTTTTGCTTCTCATTGAGTCAGCTGAGCACATTTCCCCCCCTTTTTCCCATCTTCTGGTTTAAAAGCAGATCTTCTATCTATTCTTCAGCAATTATCTTTTATAAACTCATCTATTCAAAAAATGTTTATTGAGCTTCAACTATGTGTCAAGCATTGTTCTTGCTTTCATGGATATACCATGAAAAAAAAGTGACAACATTCCTATCTGCATACAATCTATATTCTAGTGAGAGAGAAAACAGCACTGAGAAAGGCAATAGATATAAGCAAATCATGTAGTATATTAGACAGTGACAGGTGCTATGAAGTGAAGTCAAGGGAAGTATGTGGTGAATGAGGGAAGCAAATTTAAACAGCATTCTCAAAGGAGGCCCAACACAGCTCTCTAGGGGAGAACTTTCCAGTAAGAGGAACAGGTGCAAAAATCTCTAAGGTGGAAGCAGACCTAGCATGTTGAAGGAACAGCGATGAGGCTAATGTAGCTAGAGAAAAGTGACACAGGGATGGTGACAGGAGATGAAGTCAGATAGGTAAAAAGATGCCAGAATGTTTAGGACTTTCTATTTCAATGAATTTGAAGTTGAATTAAGAACTGAATCAATGTAAAATATTTTTCATTGTATACAAATTTACTGGCTTTTTTTCAAATTTTATTTTGGATTTGGGGTATACACCTGCAGGTTTGTAACAGTATGTTGCATAATGCTGCCATTTGGGATATGGATGATCCCGTCACCCTAGTAGTAAGCAAAATACCCACTAGGTAATTTTTCAGCCCACACACCCTCCTTCCTTACTCTAGTAGTCCCCAGTGTCTATTGTTCTCATCTTTTGGTCTAAGTGTACTCAATATTTAGCTCCTACTTGTAACTGAGAACATGTAGTATTTGGTTTTCTGTTCCTGTGTTAATTCACTCAGGATAATGGCCTCCAGTGCAAACATGTTCTGGCAAAGTGCACTTCATTCTATTTATGGCTGTATAGTATTCCATAGTGTATATGTACCATATTTTCATTATCCAGCCCACCACTGATAGGCACCTAAATTGATTCTAAGTCTGTTATTGTGGATAGTACTGTGATGAACATGCAAGTAAGTACATGTATATTTTTGGTAGAAAGATCTGCTTTCTTTTACATATATACCTAGTAATGGGATTACTGGGTCGAATGGTAGTTCTGTTTTAAGTTATTTGAGAAATCTCCAAACTGCTTTGCACAGTAGTTGAACTACTTTGCATTCTCACCAACAATGTATAAGCATTCCCTTTTCTCTGAAGCCTTGCACACATCTGTTGTTATTATTATTTTTTTACTTTTTAATAATCACCATTTTGACTGGGTGTGAGATGGTATCTCATTGTAGTTTTGGTTTGCATTCCTCTAACAATTAGTGATAATGAGCATTTTTTAATGTTTGTTGGCTGTTTGTATGTCTTCTTTTGAGAAGTGTCTGTTCATGTCTTTTGCCTATTTTTTAAATGGAATTGTTTTTTATTTATAGATATAAGTTCCTCAGTGATTTCAGATATTAAACCTTTGTTGGATGCATAATTTGTAAATATTTCTCCCATTGTGTGGGTTGTCTGTTTATTCTGTTGATAGTTTCTTTGCTGAGCGGTACCTCTTTCATTTAATTAGGTCCCACCTATCAATACATTTTATTGTTGCAATTGCTTTGGGGACTTAGTCATAAATGTTTTGCCAAAGAAGATGTCAAGAAGGGTATTTCCTAGGTTTTCTTCTAGGATTTTTATAGTTTTAGATCTTACGTTTAAACCTTCAGTTCATATTGAGTTAATATTTGTATATGGTAAAAGGTAGGGATCCAGTTTCATTATTTTGCATATGGCTAGCCAGTTATACAGGCACCATTTATTGAATAGGGAGTCCTTTGCTTATTTTTGTCAACTTTGTCAAAGATCAGATAGCTGTAGGTGTGCTTTTTTCAGGGTTCTCTACTCTGTTCTATTGGTTTATGTGTCTGTTTTTGCACCAGCACCATGCTATTTTGGTTAGCCATCATAAGATGGCTCTCAGTATTTGATGGTACATTCCTTCAATGCCTAATGTGCTGAGGGATTTTACAATGAAAAGATGCTGGATTTTATCAAAGCCTTCTTCTGCATCAATTGAGATAATCATATGGGTTTTGTCTTATTCTCTTTGTGTACAGAATCACATATATCATCTGTGTATGTTGAACCAATCTTGCATCCCAAGAATAAAGCTTACTTGATCCTGGTGAATTAACTTCTTGATATATTCAGTTTGCTAGTATTTTGTTGAGGATTTTTGTGTCTATTTCATCAGATATATTAACCTTTAGTTTTCATTTTCATTGTGTCTACACCAGATTTTGGTAACAGGATGAAACTGATTTCATATAATGAGTTAGGGAGGAGCCTTTCCTCTTTGCTTTTTGTATTTGTTGTTGTTGTTTGAATAATTTTAGTAGGAATTGCACCATTGCCTCTTCGTTATATCTGACTGAATTCAGCTGGGAATCTATGTGGTCCAGGGCTTCATTTGCTTCATGGGTTTTTATTACTGATTTAATTTGGAACTTGCTATTGCTCTGTTCAGGTTTTCACTTTCTTTTAATTTTTGAGAGGTTGTGGGTTTCCAGGAATTTATCCAATTCCTTTAGATTTTCTATTTCATGCACAAAGAGGTGTTCATGTTCATATTAGTATTTGAGGATATTTTGCATTTCTGTGAGATGGGTTATACTGCTATCTTTCACAACACCCACACACCCAAAGTAAAGGAATGGAGAAAGATCTATCAAGCAAACCAAAAACAAAAAAAAGAAGGAGTTGCTATTGTTACATTAGATAAAACAGATTTTAAACCAACAACAATCAGTAAGAACAAAGAAAGGCATTACATAATGATAAAGTGTTCAATTCAAAAAGAAGACTTAACTATCCTAAATATATACACACCTAACAGTGTAGCACTCAGATTCCTAAAACAAGTTTTCTTGACCTATGAAAATATTTAGACAGCACACAATAATAGTCAGGGACTTTAATAATTGAGACAGAAAGCTAACAAATAAATTGCAAACTTAAACCTGTCAGTTGACATATTGGACCTAATAGATATCTATAGAATACTACACTTAACAACCACAGAGTATACAGTCTTCTCATCTGCACATGGAACTTATTCTAAGATTGAACACATGCTCAGTCATAAAGCAAGTCTCAATAAATTCAAAAAAATTGAAATCATACTAAGAACACTCACAGACCACAGTGCAATAAAAATGGAAATTAATACCAAGAAGGTTTCTGAAAACTACACAAAAACATGGAAATTAAACATGTTCCTGGCCAGGCGCGGTGGCTCACACCTGCAATCCCAGCACTTTGGGAAGCCAAGGAGGGCGGATCATGAGGTCAGGAGTTCAAGACCAGCCTGCCCAACATAGTGAAACCCCCTCTCTACTAAAAATATAAAAATTAGCTGGGCATGGTGGTGCACGCATGTAGTCCCAGCTACTGGAGGTTGAGGCAGGAGAATCACTTGAACCTGGGAGGCGGAGGTTATCATGAACCAAGATCATGCCACTGCACTCCAGCCTGGAGACAGAGCAAGACTCCGTCTAAAACAAAACAAAACAAAAAACATGCTCCTAAAAACTCTTGGGTGAAAGATGAAATGAAGGTAGAAATCCAAAAATTCTTTGAAATTAACAAAATAGAGCTACAACTTACCAAAATCTTTGGGATGCAGCTAAATAAGTATTAAGAGGACAGTTTATTGTACAACTACTTTCATCAAGAAGTCAGAAAAATTGCAATTTAATAATGTAACATTGCACCTAGAAGAACTAGAATGAAAAAGAACAATCAAACCCAAGTTAGCAGAAGAAACGGAATAACTAAAACCAGGTAACTAAACAAAATTGAGAGCAAAAATCTATACAAAAGATCAATGAAACCAATAATTCTTTTTTCGAAAGAAGAAGCAAGATTGATAGACCACTAGCTAGATTAACAGAGAGAAAAAAAAAGTAAAGATCCAAATAAGCACAAAATGAGAAAATTTTACTGATTTTTAGGACATTTCACTTAAGCCTTTGCACAGTGCAAGATGTTGTATTGTTGTGTTTATGTCAAGCACATGCATTAACATACATATGATGACATGGATAAACACATCACTAATCTAGTCTCTGTCAACAAATTGTTTGATTTGAATGATCTTCTACACACTGATGTGACATTGTACTTATTGAAATATTTTAGGCAGACAGCATGACTTACTGTGATATCTATGTAAAATGTAACTAGGAATTAAAATGAAATACTTACTACTTAAGTTATAACATAATTAAACTATGTTTTTAGTTTAGAAAATGAGTAAAGACAATTATGTTTTACATTAAAATATTTTAATAAAAGATTTTAATATAATATTAGTGAATAATTAGCGTAAAAGCTACTACTATAACCAAACAGTAAGGGAAAAAAGAGACTAGAAAAATGTAAGGCACAAATTTTATAATGACTGGCAGTTGCAATTCACAGGAGAACATAATAAATGTTTGTTCAGAAAACATTTAAACATGCCTGAAACACTGTCGTATGTGCATCTACTTTTTCAACTATGAATTTTATGAAATATAAATGAAAATCAACTCATTCCAATGAAAATTCAGTAGCCAAATTGAGATGTCCTTCAAGTGTAAAATACACCGGATGGGATAGACTTTGTATGAATAAAACATATTAAAAACTATATTATGAACAATTTTATATCAATTCCATGCCAAAATTTTAGATATATTTGGTTACATAAAATGTATTGTTAAAATTAATAGTGCTTATTTTTCTTTTTTAGTGTAGCTAGAAAAATTAAAATTGCATATATGGTTTGCATTGTATTTCTGTTGGTGAGTACCAGTTTCGATCACTTAGGAAGAGATTATGCTGCTTCATACAGGTCTGTTTTGCATATAGCAGAGTTCAGAATGATCTTAGGACTTTTAACATAGAGGAAGATACATTCATTGCCATACACTAAGCATATCTTACGAGATAAATGGCTTTAACTGGTTGACCTAGTTCCGTAATCAGTTATACCAACAATTTTCCCATGGCCACTTGGTTTGTGAATATTGGCTTCAAGCTTCAATTTTCTAGGATTTTGTTGGTTAAGATTTGCTCTTACTTCTCCTATGGCATTCTTCTCTAGTTGCATGTAATTCTTCTCTGTGTTGCATGTTGCAGGTAATACTTATGCTAATTTTGTTTTTTCTGCATCCATTCAATTCTATCTACTTTTTACATCATCAACAATGTTTTCAACCAGGGGAAGGGGCTCACATCTGTAATCCCAGCACTCTGGGAGGCCAAGGTGGGAGGACTGGTTGAGGCCAGGAGTTTGAGACCAGTCTGGGCAACATAGAAAGACTTGGTCTCTATAAATCTAATTTTAAAAATATTCTAAAAATAATTTCTCAAAACTCTATCTCATATTCCTCCCTTTCTCACCGAGTCCCATTTTTGTATTTGGTAACTCGAATGTCCTTTGGACAATCTAAATGATGTACTAGCTTATCAGAAAGTGACTCCAATATCTTCTCTTGCCCACTTTTGCCTCCAACTTTTATGTTTACTCCTTAGAGCTTGTTATTTCCTATAGACAGTCCTTCTAAATGAGTGCCTCAAAGACCAATTTATTGCTCTTTGATCTAAATTTTCTTTTAATCCAGCATTCTCAATGAAATCTCTGAGTTCTCCAGTATACTATATGTTATTTTATCAAGAATATCAATTATTAAATCTCAATTTTTCTTAATCACTTCGCCTCCAACTTCATAATCATATGCCACACTATATCCATTAGCCTATGGGCCATGATTTACAACATATTGACATATATGCTTCCAGAAGTTAAAATTCTATAATATAGAGTGGGGTGTGGTGGCTCACACCTGTAATCCCAGCTCTTCGGGAGGCCAAGGTGGGTGGATAACGAGGTCAAGAGATAGAAAGTGGCCGGGCGCGGTGGCTCACGCCTGTAATCCCAGCACTTTGGGAGGCCGAGGCGGGCGGATCACAAGGTCAGGAGATCGAGACCATGGTGAAACCCCGTCTCTACTAAAAAATAGAAAAAAATTAGCCGGGCGCAGTGGCGGGCGCCTGTAGTCCCAGCTACTCGGGAGGCTGAGGTAGGAGAATGGCGTGAACCCGGGAGGCGGAGCTTGCAGTGAGCCGAGATTGCGCCACTGCACTCCAGCCTGGGCGACAGAGCGAGACTCCGTCTCAAAAAAAGAAAAAAAAAAAAAAAAAGAGAGATAGAAAGTATGCTGGCCAACATGGTGAAACTCCGTCTCTACTAAAAATACAAAAATTAGCCGGGCATGGTGGCACGTGTCTGTAGTCCCACTACTCAGGAGGCTGAGGCAGGAGAATCGCTTGAACCTGGGAGGCAGAGGTTTCAATGAGCCGAGATCACGCCACTGCACTCCAGCCTGGAGACACAGCGAGACTTCGGGAAAAAAACAAAACAAAACAAAACAAAAAACTATAAAATACATAATATAAAGAAGGTATCATAAAAATGTTAAAATACTGAGTTAGAAGTTGTCTTTTCACATCAAAATTCTGTATGTATTGCATAGACATCTTGCTTTCCATATTGCACAATTGAAAACCAAAGACATCTACTTTTATTTTTGGAAGAAATAAAGTGTTCTGCTTCAGTTCTTATGAGATATCTCTTCTTTATCTTGAGAATCTAAATGTGTTTTCAATGAAATATCTATGCCTGAGTTTCTTTTCATTGACTCTGCCTAGAATATACTGAGTTTCCTCAATCTGCTTATACAGATACAAGTCTTTGTAAATCATTAAATTTCTCTTTCATTTAAAGTCATTGAAATATGTGTACTGTTCTCTTTTTCAAGCAGACTTCTCATTTATAGTTTAGTCCATCCAAATCTTCTCTTTTTTAGCTCTTTTCTTTATCCCTTCCCTTTTAAATTACTGATGCTCTTCTCAAATTGCCCTCTACATTTCTAACTAATTTTTCTGCAGCATTAGTTCTTTTTTCTATTGCTGAAAATATGGATTTTAATTCTGTTACTCTGTTTTGATTTTCTCTGAGGCCATTTTCTTTGTTTCATCATGACACCTTTTTCTAATTCTGCTGCTTTTTCATCTCCTTTTCTTTCTCCTGATGAATGCCTTCTTCTCTTTAAAAGAAACAATGCCTTTTTGTCTTCTGAAGATGCCAAATATTCGTCTTAAAAATAATTTCTAGATCTTTCAGGAGTTTACAAGAATAAGTCCTTTCTTTGAGGCTTCTGAATGCTATTCTTTTTTGTCGGTTCTATGGTTATTTTCCACAAGCATGTGGGGAGGTTTCTACTTACTTCCTTTGAATAAAGCAAAGCTCTACCTAGTGAACTGCCTATGTCTCCTCCCTGCATAGGTACTTGGAGGTCACAGGTGACTGGAAGCCATATCATACTTTCTCAGGTCACAGGTGACTGGAAGCTTTATGTGCTTCACACTCAACCCAATTTACAATTTCTAGCAGGATTTGGTCCAGCGAAATGTTGTAGGAGTTTCCATTGCCTAGATCTCTGATGATGAGAACTCATAGAATAATTGAAACAAAACAAAAAGTTTAATCCATAGTATAAACTGTGAACAGACCTTCTCCACCTCTGCTCTTGCTCCTCTACACAGAACATTTTGTATTTGGGAACTGAGAGGTGGGAGAGGAGGAGACTCTATCTCCTAAAATGAAACACACACCTCCACAATCTCCTCCAATTTCCTAATCTGTAGTTTACTTGCAGTTGCCATCTCTGAGTAAGAATTGAAAACTGTAAATTAAAGAGTTCCATAAATACAGGTTGAGCAAAAATTAAAGGCTTCCTTAAAGTTGTGCATTTTGTGTGCATTTTCACTCATAGTAAGGCCATAGAAATTGTTGATAGACTCTGCACTCTAAAGGTTACCTTAATCAACTTAAGAGGACTTTCCTAAAATATCTTAAAAGCCATCTACTTTTTTGCTCACAAAAAGAAAAAGAGCTTCCCTTTCTTAATTTGAAAAGAATCTGTAGTATGTGCCAGAGGAGAAAAAATTACAATAGTATACACCCAGTTTCAAATGTGACCCAAAATAGTTTGGTCTAAAATAATAAATAATAGAGATGAGCTTATTGCCCTTTCCCTATAACTTTCCAACAGATACATTTATAGAAAATTCTGGAATTTTGTACTTGAAAGGAAGCTTCCATATTATCTGGTTTAATATGCTAATTTTGCAAATGAGGAAACTGGGAAATAGGAAAAAGTATTTGTATAAACTTAGATATCAATAGAACTGGTAAGGAAACCCATTATCAGAGTGCCAGTTCAATTTATTTCTTGTGAAACCACTTTGGATTCTGTCTACTTATTACTACAGTGGGCACAGCTTTCCTTACCTGGGAGGGAAACCTCAGCTGTCTTTGGAGAAACAGCCAGAACACTCAGCCTTGAGCAACAACTGGAAGAACAGTGCAGCTGTCATCATCAAGTCTGTCATTTCCTACTTCTTCATATCATTACCGACTGCTTGCCAGACAAAGACCTTTGTGCATGCTTACTTCCAAAGAAAAATACCTTCTCCATATGCATGAAGCAAAAATGTTAAATTGTTCAAAGAAAAGTTTGTCTTTTCCTTCTTTTATTCCCAGCTCCATGTTGACCAGCATTTGAAATGTGTAATATCTGAAATATATTAGCCCCTCATTAGGGTCAAAGGCATAAGCTAACAATGTTTATGAATTGATGAGTATTGTGTGTAAATGCCAAAATTGTTAAATCAGTAATAATTCTAAATTTGAAAGACGAAAGATAAGCATTGACGTTTAACAATAACAGACAGGGTTATATATAATGACGTAGACTATTCTGAGAAGAAGGGTATTAACTCTTTCTGTGATCCAAAGGATACATAGAAGCTTCTTGTATACCTGTCCAAAATACATAAATTTGTGTAAAGCATGTTGCAAATCTCACTAAGTCTTTACCTTCTGTCCTTATCCATAACAAAGTAGAAAGAGTAAGGATTATGGAACCAACTGATGTGAATTCAAACCCATATCTCATAGCTGTAGTACTTTGAACACATTACTGTATCTCCAATTGGGGTTTCTTATCTATGGGAATAATAATCTTACCTCAGAGATACTATCGTTGCTGCATATGTGAAATCAAACCAGATATTGTATGCAAAGCTTTTAGGTTCATCCTGTAACCTGAGCATTTAAGAAATATTAGTTCTTTACTTCTACATGGAAAATAATTTGAAAAACCAGTAAACTAGTAAACACATAATTATGCCCCTACTAAATTTTTGAATTGAATATGTACCTTCTTTTTTAATAACATACAGATTTATTTTATCTCATCTTCTGGTACATTCATTCATTTAACACATATTTTTCAATCCCTACAATGTGCCAGGACTGTTGTAGGCATGTTGGATGCGTTGATGAACACAACAGACAAAAAAAGTTTCTGGTCTCATGAAGGTTACAATCTATGAGGGAGAGAGATAATAAATAATAAACATAATAAGCATGTGTGTAACTGTCAAATGCTATGTGAAAAAAACAGCACAGGTAAGGGATATTTGAACTGCATGGAGGAGGCATTTTTATATTTTAAATACAAGAGATCAAGTCAGGCTCTTTTGAAGGAGGTAAGGAAGTGAGCTGTACAAATATCTGGGGAAAGAGTGTTCCAGGCAGAGGGCAGAGCAAGTATAAAACCCCATTGTGGAAGAAAAAAGAGAGCCAGTGTGGCTGGATCAAAATAAGCAAGTGGTACAATAATACATGAGGGTAAGTGAAAGGGGACGGCAAGGAAGGTAGTCAGATTATGTGGCACTTACATTCTTTTCTGTGGTTGTGGCATTTGAAACATTAAAGCAAGTCTACATTGATACCTCACGATTTAGTAGAAAGGATTTACGGGCTTAGCATTTGCTTCCCTCATTACCTACTTAAATGAGTTAGGTTTATATCTTAGCTCATGTGTCTATATCTTAGCTCCCATAAGAATCTTAAGCTAATAATAGATCAATACGTCTAAATCAGCTCAAATTTTAAAAATCATAAAAATGATTTTTAAATCCCTAAAGAAGTGAATGAGAAAATAAGTGAATAGCCTCAAGTACATGGCTTGGAGCACTAAGCCAAAATCTTAAATGTCTATCTCTTTTCTCTTTATCAATCTTATTTTGTCACCCAAAAGTGTGAGTAAGAGATGCCAGGGCTTTATTGGTTTTAATTTAAAAGTCACATCTTTTTTGGAAAAGGCAAAGCAATTGGCACTTTTGGTGTTTTCTTTATATTTATCACAACTTAAAGGCTATTGGAAAAGTTAGAAAAGTAGTGAAGGAAAGAAACATGTGACTTTAGTCATAATCTTTGGAATCATGTATGCATTAAAAATGAAAAAAGAGAAAAAACAAACGTCTTTTTTAAAGTGTATTTTAAGAATGCTAGATTGCTCAAGAAAGAAGGGTAAGATACTATTTTACACATACACTCTGAAAATCCATTTCTCAGACACACATGGCCTCTGCCCAAGGCAATACTAATCACATAACTAACAACGTTTAAAACTAATAAGCACTCATGGGTTGCCTCCTACTAGAAGTAACAAAAGAAATTACTGTGAGTTTTCTTTTTTGTTATTTTACATCTTTCTTAGCACTTTCAGAGAAAACACTGTTTTAATTTTGTGTCAGTCAGAATGAATTATGCGCTAGCAAAAAATGACCCCATATCTGGCTGGTTTAAAACAGGGTTCAGGAAAACCTTTTAATTGCTTTCAGACCCCTGGTTTACAATAACAAGCTTATCTTTTGTTCATGCCAAATGTCCACCCCAGATCACCAGGGAACTCATCTCACAGAGGTCACTGGGCTATTTGAATGCCTCCCAAAATTACCAAGGCAGTAAAAGAGAATATGTTGGATCATACTCTGACTCTTACATCTCCCCTTGGAAATAGCACACGCCATTTTACGCATATCTCATTGGCCAAAGCAAGTTGTATGGTCACATCTAATTTCCCACTATGGAAAAACAACTGAAAGACCATCTCCCAGTCTTTACCAAGATCAAAAAGAATGTTAATTGGTTTCCTCTCTGAACTGCTTGTTCTCAGTGTCCATTCTGGCATTCTGAAGTTTTTAGCTTTTAGACAGTAAAGTCATATAAACCCCAAATACAGGTTGAATTGAACTAAATGAAAGAAAGTATCAGGGAGCCCAGTGGCCCATAGGAGCCCAAAAACCTTTATACAAAAAAAAAAATTATTGCCCTAATTAACTCAACGGCCTAAAATTCTACAGCAGCAAGAAAGTCGCTAAAGCTTATACACAATTCCCATCAGTCTTGTTCAACATTATGTCACCTTTTACTCAAGGGTAAACTGCTACTCTATGCCTTCAAATTGTTTGGGGAACTCTACTGTCAATTATCATTTACTCATAAAACTCAACTGTCTAGAATAATGACACCAAAAAGCTTTTAAAAGTTATCTAAGAAGTACAGTGGGTCATGTAAAATACTAACACTAAATTTAATCATAAAAGAAACAGTAATACCTTCACTCAGTGCCTAGTGGTTCTTTTCTCTGTCTAGGTTCTAGTAAATGTTTGTGAACTCTCAGATAGTGTGCCCATCTGTCAGTTCTCTCCTCACCATTCATAGCTAATTTCTCTAATAAGGCATCTAAACTGTCTTTTGGGAGACTCCTGTTTCAAATTCTCAGCCATATGGTTTCAATAAGATTCACGGCAATTCCAGCCCCAAAGAGAATCCTGACTAAATAAAGCCAACCAGATAATTATCTCTTTTCTCTGGCCATAGTGATTATTTTAGGAGGGCATGAATGACCATTTCCATTAATGATGCTACAGCATACTCTTGATTGGGGACTTCAGGAGAAATTTCCCCCCGGGTTCTTGCAAAAGCCATCATGAGAAATTGGATCCCCTAGATAGTCTGGAGAGAGAACAAGAGCAACAATTTGTTATGTTGCTTTCATTAGTCATCTTGAGGACAACCTTGAGAGGAGATAGGCAGGGTCTGAAGACTCAGAGAACACACCCAGAGACCCTACAACCTGTGAACCCCTAAATCTAATCCTCTGTTGGATATTTCCATTGTATGAATTAATCCCATTTTTTTTTTGTTTCAGCCCATTTTGTGCAGATCTTTGTCACTTGGAACCAAAATTTTGTTAACAGTGGCATTATCACACATAGAAGAAACAGCTAATAAAAAAGTAATCTTGTTAGTCACGGGAGAGGTGCTGAGAGGCACATGACTGAGACAGCTGAAAGCTTTGCTGGTAAAGAGAAGACAAACACAAAACTAGCCTGGGTCCCAGGAGACCTTGGTTAGAGTCACAGATCTGGGAGGTCTCCTTATAAAAATGAGTTTAGTTTTGTAGACCTCAGCATTTTAATCTGCAAAGGAAAGAAATTGCGTTTGATAATTTCTTAGGTCCTAAACAGATTTTTAATTACACGGTTTTATTAATAATATAAACAAGTGCAGTAACTCAAAGGGGCCACTTAGGGTAACTGTAAATAGTCCTTGAGAGCCTGACTGTTTATCTATTTGCCTGCAGTGCAAAAATCAATATCCATAATCATGATATCAGGTCATCAAGTAAAGTTCAAATATTCAATAGGCTCTGTTTACGATGATAATATATTTTAGAAAGTCTTGAACATAAATGATTAAAATAGAAAATGCAACCAGCAGCTCCACCCACATATTCCCTGAGTTTTGTGCATTGCCACTGCAGCACTGTTTGTAATAATTAAAAACAGAGGAAAATGTAAAATGTAAAGAAAAGTGATAAAATAAACTTTATCACATACTAACTATGAAAGAACACATAGCAAAGTATAATTGGTGGTGACCTCTAGAAAGTATAGGACCATACAGGTCCTGGTCGACCCAGAAGAGATTCAGTTTATGCCAGCTTAATTACTAGCAGCCACCCTTTCACTCCCCAAAATGTTCTTGCTTGGAAGCTACATTACACAGTCACCCTAAAATAAAGATAAAATAGGCACTTCCTTTAATCCACTGCAGAAATATTTCAATTGAATGTTTTGTAGTGAAAAGATATTAAAGTATTACTTTTTAAATGGAAAAAAGAAACTTCATGAGAACTGTTTGCAACATGTAGATTAGTGGTTTTCAAACATATGTAGGCATGGGAACTGAGATTCAAATGATGGCTTATTGAGAAGGCAGATATATAACATAATGTTCTCTCTAAGCGGTGGTGACATGATTCATGGACCCCCATTCCCCTTGCCCTGACCTTTTCTCATTATGACATGACCTGAAGGGATGCTTCACAGCCCCTCTAAAAGCCGCTGCTCTATGGGCTATTTCAGTTAACAAGAAAATGCATATAAGTAGACAGATTAGAGTTCTTCTGTAGAGGGTTCTAAATATGAGGCAGCTGAAGTCATTTCATATTCATATATATGAAAAAGGTAAACTGCATTCCAAGCTGCAAAGGAAGAAAGGGGGTGGGGGAAGAGACAGATTCATTTAATTGATTGAAATTGATTGACTGATTGATTTGCTTCAGCAAAAATTCCTTAGAAAAATCTCTTGTCTGTCATCCCTCACTAGCTTTCTACAATTGGAGATATTCTTATTCAACATAGCAAATATAGCATGAATAAAAATAAAAACATGTCCCCAACAACACATGTCACAATCCTCTACTGAGACATTGGAAAATGCTAGTTCCCACCCAAGAATGACTGACTCAGAACCCTTGGGAATGGGGCCCTAGAATTTGCTTGTTATTAAACTCTCTAGGCGAAATGAATGCTCCTTTGGTCCCCTACAGGAATCTTTCCTCTCCAGGATTGTGTATTCTAGCAGCAAAGGAGAATTTTTTCAAGAAAGAATCACTATAACAAACATTATACGAGCTGAATACAATGGGCTAGTACTGTACTACCTACTAGTAACACAAATTGGGTTTTAAAGAAGAGTTGGTAGTCCCAGAGAAATAACCCATTGTAACACAGCTTAGAAATACTACCAGTCAAATCATGTTTTCTAAAACATAAAATCCTGCGCTCATACATTTAGCCTGATACAAAGGCATAAATACCAGACACGACAGTTTTAAGAGAATCACACCAGATTTAACAGCTGAGCAGGACATCTGTCATTTTTTAAAGCTATGTCATTAATCTTATACTATTCCAAAAAGCCAGGCCTCTCCTACCCTGATCCACTTTAAATCTAACAACTATTTATGGACTGTCTTTCTCATGCTTGGCACTCTGCTGAGAGATACAGACCTGCGGATGGGTGGGATTCACATTTATTGGGTACCTATGTTACATTAAACTACACAGTCTTTACTCTAAATTGGGTTATGATGCTTTTTGAGAACACTATTTGTTCAAAAGACTTGGTGCTGCTACAGAAAATGCAAAATAAATTTTACAAAGGGTAAATCATAACAAGGAAAATGCCTATGCTATTATTTTATGAGAGGCAAACTCACCTGAAATTAGAATTACATATTACCCAGGAAAGTATACAGGAAGAAAGCATATCAAATGTTAATCATAACTGTTCCTTGATTGAAGGATTAGGAGGTTAATCCATCATCTATTTGACATTTCTTTTGTACTACTCAAATTTTGAAAAATGATTTTTAAAACCTTAAATAATAATATACAGTCAGCCCTTTCTATCCACGAGTTCTGCATCCGCGAATTCAACCAATAATGAATTGAAAATACGTTTGAAAAATAGATGGTTGCATCTGTACTGAACATGTACAGACTTGTTTTTTTGTCATTATTTTCTAAACAATAGAGTATAAGAACTATTTACATTCGTTTATATTGTATTGAAATTATTTAAAATAAACAAGAGGGATGTGCATAGGTTAGATGCAGACACTGCACCATTTTATACCATGAGCTTAAACATCCATGGATTTTGATATTCAGGGGATCCTGAAACCAATTCTTAGTGGATACTGAGAGACAACTATTCTTTTTTTTATTATTATTTTTTTATTATTATTATACTTTAAGTTCTAGGGTACATGTGCATAACGTGCAGGTTTGTTACATATGTATACTTGTGCCATCTTGCTGTGCTGCACCCATCAACTCGTCATTTACATCAGGTATAACTCCCAATGCAATCCCTCCCCCCTCCCCCCTCCCCATGATAGGCCCCGGTGTGTGATGTTCCCCTTCCCGAGTCCAAGTGATCTCATTGTTCAGTTCCCACCTATGAATGAGAACATGCGGTGTTTGGTTTTCTGTTCTTGTGATAGTTTGCTAAGAATGATGGTTTCCAGCTGCATCCATGTCCCTACAAAGGACACAAACTCATCCTTTTTTATGGCTGCATAGTATTCCATGGTGTATATGTGCCACATTTTCTTAGCAAAATAATAATAGTAATAATTAATACAAAGCACAACTAGCTTTAGGTGATCAGTGTGAAAGGGAAATAAATCTTGGAACCCCAAACTCATTAAGCCAAAGGGAAAAGTTAAGCTGGTAACTGGGTCACATAAACCTGCCTCCCCCTTTTTGTTCCTAAATAAGATGGCTACAAGATGACAAGCTGCACACCTCCCCCATATTTTGCCCACAAGAAAATTCCTAGTGAGCTCCAAGATCTCTTTACTCTAAAGTACTTCTGTTAAAATTTCACCATGGCAATGTAAACTGATAGCTTATCTGTACAGGTGCAGTCACCCCCCTGCTCACCTGACACAAATGCATATATCTGATTGTTCCCCTGTCCCATTTTCTATGTCATCTTATGTTAAAAAAAAAAAAAATGCAGATTCACTGAATCAAACAAAAGCATGAATGACTATTTTTTCCTACCCTCCTCTTACATGAAAATTGTGTATTTCTCAATATCCAGCCCTTTCCCCTTCAAAATTGGAGCGCTCAAAGTCATCTTTGGAGGAAGGCATAGGCCTTTCTCCCAGGTGCGAATCCATAACTTTGGCAAATAAACTTAAAATGATTGAGATTGGTCTTGTCATTTTTCTCGATTGACATTAGCTAATACGTTAAATTTTATTTTTATTTTTTTCCTCCAAAATTCTGGTTTTCTTGGCACCTAATAAGGTTTCTCAATTCTGTATCATGCTTTTCCTCTTTAAAATATTTTTATTCATCATTTTGTAGTGACATTCTTTATTGTGCTGCTACATATAGTCTACACATATCAAAACCATGAGTTTCAAATGTACTATCCAATCTAGTTGTATATTTAACTGCTCAACCTTTTCTAATCATGGTCCTTTAGACTCCCAGAATAATATGCAAAACTCAGAAGCTTATCTAACTAACAGAATGCAGATTTTACTAACTTCATAATTCCTCCTCGACTTACAGAAGCAGAATGTTTCTTGCCTTAATTTCTCACTTAAAGAGCTGATATTCATATGGAATTTCTATATGAGACCCAGTTAGAGAATTTTCAGGAAAATTCTCCCTAGAGCCATGAATTGGTGTCAGCCATGTTTCATCTGCCCTCTCTTGATATCAAGGGACTATTACTACATTTGTGACCCTTGTTCCCAAGTGTGATATACCATACGTAGCTGTACCGTTTCTTATAAAGATAGCTCCCTGTTTGTACAAGAATAAAGAGCATAAACAAAACTCACACTCTCATTTAGGGATTCTGCTACCTACACCTGTGAAATGTATATCTCTCTGGCCTGTGGAAAGAGAAATTTGTTGCTTCGTTTAAGATTTCGCAAGACTGCCTGGCAAGAACCTCACCCCCCAATTATAATGAGGTTAAGCCCTGAAAAGAAAGAGAGAGATTTGAGCACCATCCCACTGTCTGCCCTGTCAGGCCCTGTGGTTCAGAGCCCCACAGCTCGTGGCACCTCTATTCTTTTTCATTCCCAATTACCAAGAAACAAACTTCAGTTAGAACACAGGACCCTTTAACAGAATGAAAGTTCTCCACCCGCAGGTCTGAAAGTAATGTCAGTAATATCCACACGTCAAGTGGCAATTGCATTTACTAGAGAATAAAAAGGCATATGATAACCTCTGACCACTACCAGTTCTCTTGGGTTCTAAAATTTTGATTTTGATTAGATAATCAAAATACAATCTCATCTGGAAGAAGCACTTAGCCCTGATTTGAGGCAATTCCTAAAACAACCCTACCTAATATAACCATATATTGTCCGATTTCTTCCCATTATTTTTCCTTCTATCTCAAGACTTGTAAGGGCTTTAAAAACACACCTTATGATCTACACTACCAGCATTCAGGCAATTTACAATTTCTTCAGCCATATAGTAGTTTGAGTCTTTTTATTTTTCTTCCACTGACCAACAATTTATACAAAAACCTACAAGTTACATGGATTTTTATATAACAGATAAACAAGCATTCTTTTCCTTCCCCTTATCTATCATGGTAGTTGTAACCAGCCACAAGCAAAACTTTAATCATGAAGACTTTCTCTTTGTGATAAGGACAAATATAGAATGTGAGAAAACAGACACTATCGAATAAAAGCTTTTGACTGGTGAAACTAGGAGATTCATAATGCACACAAAGCTACTTAGCCTCAGAAAAAGGGTAACTCTTTATACTAATTCCTGATTAAGACACAAGAAAGAGGAAGTGGGAAAAGATTCCACTGTCTCATGCCCTTTAGCACAGCTCGCTTTGATTCTGTTTAAATTAGGTCACTACAGCATTGAGCCACCGCTAACACTTATTAACATTTAACAGGAAATTATTTTTAACTGTAGCTCCACTCAAGAACTTACCATTCATACTAGGCTTTGCAAAATACAATTTCTTGGAAAGAATACTGATGCTGAAGGAAGGGCAAATGTTAGTGAAAGGAATAAAGTATATGGTAAATTCTGAGCATTATTGGTTTGCTTTGCTTTTCAGAGAACCTAGAGAAATTCTTGCCACAGCAATTTTTGTGCAGAATCCAACTGCAAATACAAAAATAATTTATTAGGAACCATCTTACTGAAAAAGTTTCTTGAGTCTATTAATTAGTAACTAAAGATTTGTGTAAGTGGTATTAAATAAAAACTGAGGTCACCCTTATAGATGTATTCCAAGACCAACAGCATGTAGCCATGTAGTCAAAAGTTATCCTGAGTTCCCTGAAACACTAGCTGTAATCATGAAAGAAACACAAACTGTCAGCTTTACATCCTTGTTAGCATGACTCAATGAAATTAAACTAATCAGCTATAGATAAATCAGATTAAACAGCTTTGCTTGCATTACAAAGAATATTAATGTATAATAGTCAATCACAAGAAAGGTCAAAATACTTCCTCCTTTATGCTACAAAATATGGTGCTGTAACTGCTGTAAGTGGGGCTTACCACTTTTGGTAAGGCCTTGTGGTTGGTGAAATGTTCCTTTGTATGCATGATACACTTTTAAATTTCTTCCCTTTTGATCTAATTTTGGTTTTGACAGTTTGAATGTCTTATTGAAATAGGTAAATTATAATGATAATAGAGTGAGGCATAAATTATATGAATAATCCTGGAATGGTTGAAATATTAAACTTGAAATCAGTTCAGCAGATTGCTCTCTAGAATATTTCTTGGAGAAAATAATAAAATCAATCAATGAATATTACTGAGTATCTAATGTGAGTACAGCAATGTCCTAGGTACACGAAGGGAAAGAAAAATATCAGACAGCTAGACATAAACAAATATAAACAGCATGCTAAAGTGGAAAGAAAAGCCTAGAGGTACAGCAGAAATTTAATAAATGTGTGAGTAGTCAAAAGGAAACTGAAAAAGCCATTGAAGTGGCATCATTGCCTGGGGGTAAATACGTGAAGCTCGCTGTCTCACGCCAAGCAGATTAAGGACACGAACACACATAAGAAATGAGTTCAGGAGAGGAAGTTTAATAGGCAAAAGCAAAAGAAAGGAGAATAGCTCACTCTCTTGCGAGAGAGAGGAGCACCTGAAAGAGAAATCCGGTCCATGGGGGAGTACACCGGATTTTATAGACAGGCTTGAGGAGGCAGTGTCTGATTTACTAGGGCCCAAAGACTGGTTGGACCCGGTGTGACATTTATATAGCACATGGGGAAGGCTGGCCTCCCTACTCTAATCTTGTTATGCAAATGGACTTTCCACTTGGCAGGGGCAATGTTGTCTGCTCCTTACTGTACATGTGGCTGGCAAAGAGAAGGGAATATAGAGCTACCATTTTGAATAGGCCTAGTCCCAGGTAGCCTTTCCCTGTTGGCACAACTGCCACCATTTGCCTGTGCAAGCTACCAGCTTGCTTGTCTATGTCTGCAGCTCAATTTTACAGGCTACTCTTTGTTGAAAAGAAAATGATTGGGAGGCTGCTTTTAATTAAAAGGAAAACCTTGCCAAGGACTTCCTTACCCTCAGTATCTGCCTAGATAATTTCTTCTTCACTCTTGTATCACCATCATCATAAGAGAAAACTGTGACCTACAACTCTTGGCTTTTGACAAATTAAGAGGAACAAAAATTTTTAAAATTAGATGCCTGGAATAGTAACACTATGAGCTAAATTTAATAGGAATATCTACATTACATTATATACCCTCTACATATCATATTTATACTCTATTCAAATGTCAATGAAATATTTACAAAAATAGTTCACATACTGAGCCATAAAGCAAACTCAGTACATTTTAAAGTATAGAAGTTGTACAGTTTATATTTACTGAACTCAATGCTATAAAACATAATGACAAAGAAATCAAAATCAAAATAGCAAATAGAATACAGCACTCTGTTAAAGTACGATACATTTTGACCAAAGTGGTTTTGTTTCAGAAGTATGAATGGTTCAATATCATAAATATTATCAATATAATTCATTACTCTTATAAGTCAAGAAGAAAAACTCAGAAAAGCAACTAACATTATACTTAATGTTAAGTCAAAGATAAAACCCAAGACATTTCATTGGAATAAAAAAGAAACAAAGACATTGACCTAAACACAGCAATATTATCTAATGTTCGGAAATTTAAGAAATAGCAAGCACAAATATTGATGAAAAAGCATTATTATTTGCAAATATGAATGTCTGTCTTGAACATTCATTTGAGAATCATTGAATAAATATTGAAACTAATAAATGTGTTTAGGATGGTGTCTATAAAATAATGATGCAAAAAATTAACAGTAATGATGAGGTGCATACAAAATTATAGAATATATTAGTCTCTAGTGCAGTCTCAATAAAATTGCTAACAAACCAACTCCAACATACTGGAGAGGAAAAAATACCCATTGTTTACAACTTCAGTATTTTCTGGTATGAAAAAAATATGGAAGATGTACTTTTATGTCTCTGGGATATACAATGGGCAGATCAAAATGTAAACATGTCTGAAATGTATTTTAATGGCATCTCATAATATTTATAACTGATCTTATTTTGCTCTTGATACCTGACTCCTTATAATGATAGAAGAAATAGCTTAAACTTGGTAATTCAAAGAAATGAGTCCTCTTTTAGTTCATAAATTTCCTCTATCTCACTCACATTGGGAAACTATTTAATTCAAACTTTAATCTTCCTAATAGGGCTGTTTTTCTTGCTTTAGGAAGATTTCTTCACCCTTTGTCCTTTCCATGACATCTGAATTCATGGGAAAATTTATAGAACATTGTTTTGTGAAGAGGAGCTTTGAAACCATTTGCTCACCTATGGGTTTTGACTGGTTTGTATACAGTGATGTTTTTGTCTGGCCCTTCAGAGTCTGACACCAGAACCTGTTAAGTGTAGCTAGTCCCTTCCTGATTTCCTATCACTTTTGCTCTCTTTCTCTGTCTCCCCACCCTCTCACCAGTCATACATCTAAATACATCTCCCTCATATTCCATAATTTTTTCTCACACAAACATAGGGTATTTTCTTTGTAATGTTAGAAACTAATACACCAAAAGCAACAGAAAAACTTCTAACCCAGTTCTTCACTGGATACTGCCAACACGAGAAAAAAATGTGTGCCTCAATGGAGAACTATGTATTATCTAGACTCCAGAATATATCTCTGGGTTCTCTGATTCTGATTCTACAGAAGCTATTCTACAACTCTAAATTGAGAGTAACTGATAGCAACGCAAAATAATTCTTGTCTAAACACATGTAAATTCTGTCTTGCCCAGTAGAGGTTCAATTGGCTCAATTGACACTGACTTAGATGGTCATTCTTTTTTGATGCTAAATGTTTTCCACTGTTTTCTTCTATTTGTTCATCTTTGTAATGCTCCCAAATGGGAAACCCAGTTTTGCTTCAATTTTCAGTCATATTAATATTTTTAATCTATATATTTTTCTGTTCTTTGGATTTTCTTTTGACCCAGTTTTAACATCTACTTAATTTCCTCATTCAGTATGAGTTCAATAAAATATTTAACTTATATTCATTTTTATATCTGAGTCATGATTTTACCCTTTACTGAAAATTATCTTTTAATAACATTGTTGTATTTCAGGACTCTGCAATCTACTCTATTATCTCAGATACTGAGGCCCTAGCATTTTAGGGAACTGCACCTATGGGAATTTCAGACAAGTGAAAGTATCCTTCAGGGAAATCTGTAAGAAAAAGAACATTCTCCTGTCCAATACGGACTATGGGAGTTTAATGGGAAAAAATCCCACGAAGTTTTGGATTAGCGTTGATTATGGAGACAAAGACACAAAATGGTAATGCTTGATTTATTTGATTAGGCTTTATTCCTCAGCAGATGAATATGTTTGTGGTGAAAACGGCCTGTGAGGCACGCCTCAAAGCAAATATATTGTCCAACTAGAGCTAGGTGACAGGAAGCTCGTTTCAGTGACAACATGATGGACTGGTATAATACAACCCAATGGTACACTGGTTTCTCAATCCTGAGGATAGTTAATATCCTTCAAGGCATTTCAGTAATTCTATAGCACTACAACACATCATAAAGTAGCTAATTTTTTATTTCCCAGAGAAAGTTGATCCAAATTTATGTCCAACAGCATATCAAGAAAGCTTCCAATTCTGACAAAAGCTCTGGCATTTACTAACCAATAGCTGTTGATATAGAGATTCTTAGGTAAAAAATGAATCCTTTCTAATCAATTCAGAAAACTAAACTTACTGCACCCATTGGAGAAATAGATATTAAGGTGAATGTTTGCCTTTTGTCAAAACCTCACCCATTACTTTGGGAAGTAATTCCCTATACAAAGTGCTGAAAATAAGGGGTCCCAGAAACTTTGGCCTATGATGGGTTGAGGTTCAGGAGGTCAAAGAATAAATCACATTGTGTATCATGCAAACTGTAGTGGTGACTACACTTGGACTCATCTTAAGACTCTGGGGACCCAAACATTGGCAACACTGAGATCGAAAAAAGACAGAAGTAGAAATTTTACTACTGCATATTTAATATTCAAAATACTTAGTAAGTCTTCACTAAAACAATGTATTAAGTGGTTTGAGAGTGGCTCAGAACCCCACAAATCTTAGAGCGTTTTGGAGGAGATTTTAAATGATACAGCTTAGACATATATTGTGGTAAAGTATGTTTAGATGAATATCCTCCTAGACCTAGTGAAACAGAACCTAGGGATCAAGAAAAGACCTTGTCTGATTACTACCTGATATATAGTTGCTAGATATGATAGTGGGAGGAATGATGTCCCACAGAATCCTTGTACACTGTTGGTGAGAATGCAAACTACTACAATCAGTGTGGAAAATGGTATGGAAATTCCTCAAAAAATTAAAAATAGAACTATTGTATGATCCAGCAATCTCACTACTTGGTAAATCCAAAGGACATAAAATGTAGATACCTGCACTCCTATGTTTATTGCAGCATTAGTCACAATAGCCAAGACATAAGATCAATCTAAGTGTCTATCAATGGATAAATGGATAAAGAAAATATAGTACCTATACACAATGAAATACTATTCAGCCTTTAATAAAAAAGGAAATACTGTCATTTTTCACAACATAGATGAACCTAGAGGACATCATGCTAAGCTAAAGAAGCCAGGCACAGAAAGACAAACAGTGCATGATTTCACTTATAGAATTTAAGAAAGTCTAATTCATAGAAACTGAGTAGAATGGTGGTTAACAAAGGCTGGGAATAGGAATATTGGGAAAATATTGGTCAAAAGACGTAATTCCGGTTAGATGGAAGAAATAAGTTCAAAAGATCTACCGTAGGTCACAGTGACCATTAGTTAATAACAGTATATTGTATACTTGAAAATTGTTAAGAGAATAGATTTCAAGTGTTCTCACCACAAAAATAAGCGTGTGTGAGGTAATACATATGTTAGGGACTTGATTTAGCCATTCTATAATGTATATATACATCAAAACCTGTTGTATACCATAAATATATACCATTTTTATCTGCCAATTAAAAAAATTAAAAAGAATGAAAAGAATTGTGTTCCACCAAAAGACATGTGAATGTGATCTTATTTGAAAATTATATCCTTAAAAAATGTAATTAAGATGAGGTCATACTAGATTAGGGTAGACTCATGTCTTTATTTTTAAAAAAAAGAAAGAAAGAAAAAGGAAAGAAATAAGCTCACCCCAAGGGTAGTTTGTAGCATCCAAGTAATCTTTCTGGATTTATCTTTCTTTATCTTGACAAGTCTCTCTGCTTTCATAGATACTAAGTTCTCTTAGAAGTCATTGGCAATGCAAATTCAATATTTTCCATAGTTGCATGCATTTCTCATAAAAACTGCTTCATAGGAAGACACTGATTCATATGACATTCTTCCTTAGATGCACAGGAAGGATGTCATGTGAAAATGCAGAGTACACACACAGAATGAGAACACCACTGGATGACAGAGGCAGAGATTAAAGTGATGTGTCCACAAGCCAAGGAATGCCAAGGATTGCCAACAAGCACCAGAAACTAGGAAAAGGCAAGAAAGGATCCTCCCCTAGAGCCTTCAGTAGGGGTATGGCCCTACTGACACCTGGATTTCAGACTTCTAGCCTCAAGAACTGTGAGAAAATTTGTTGTTTTAAGCTACATCGTTTGTGGTACTTTGTTGCAGCAGCTCTAGAAAACTAATATAATGGCACAGTTCTGTAGGGTGTATATAATATGAATACTTCATAAGGGGAATGGAGTCAGACCCTCCCACTTGGCATCTGTGCCTAAGATATCAGTGGTGTTGGAAATGAGCTAAGTTTGTTATTCCCATTTTGAAGATGAGAGGTCTTTGCACTAAATGGGAAGAGGAATTATAGTAAATCTAGATAGAGATGAATAAGGTGGCTTCTTCAGCAAATGCAGTGATTTGCCATTTAAGTATCTCACCTTCATTTCAAATTATTATCACAGCCTAGTTCAAAGGAAATAAGCTCATCCCAGGAGTAGTTTGCACCATTCAAGTAATCTTTCTGGATTTCTCTATCTTGACAGGTCCTTCTGCTTTCATAGATGCTAAGTTCTCTCAGCAGTCATTGGCAATGCAAATTCAATATTTTCCACAGTTGCATGCATTTCTCATAAAAACTCTGCTTCGTAGGAAGACACTGACTCAGATGGACATTTTTTTTTTTAACTGCTAAATTTTCTCCAGCTTCTGTTTTCCTCCATTTGTTCATCTTTACAGAATAAAGATTTTTGGTCCCATGGTGAATTGAGACAGGTTCCATCAGAGTTTGTCTGAGTGCATAGTAAATCATTTAGGTCCAGTAGAGGGGAGAAAAGATGAGTTTTGTTTAGTGTAGTTTCTAAACCTTGGCCAGTGAAGTGGGTTGATAGCTGATAAGCACTATGCAGGGAGCAACAGAGGAAACCGAGGCAGGGAATTGCCTCTCTGCTGACAATTTCCTCTTCAAATCTGTTGTGGGAGCACCCACATTAGCAGGGACAGTCCTCCATTCCTAACTAATGGGTGGCATGATCTCACAGTGGTGTTCAGCTTCCTCCCACTTCTGTCATCACCAGTAAACTATGAGAAAGTCCTCTAGTAGGCTCGCTGTCCCATGTGTTATTACTCGTTTGCTCAACTGAATGTTTAGCAGAGTGCATTGTGGCAAGCATGTATCATAGGCATTCCCAGAGGCTGAAAGTGTCTGGTGTTGCTAGAAAAAGTTAAATAACAGACATGTTCAACAGTACAACCAAAGTATCCAGGTGGCAAGGGGATGCCAGAAGACAACAGGAGAGAAGCCACACCACTGGAAATGGAAGTGTTTCATGGGTTTGGTGTTGAATCTTGTCAATAGTGAGAAATTTTCTCTTCCCTACCCCATTCAGCCAATATCTGCTGTGAAAATTAAAAGGATTCAAGATGAAGACCAATAAGAAAGGAAAAAAATTATCACAGCAAGAGACTGTGTTATAAAAATCACTTCATTGTATTAATCCATCCCTGCACCATAAAACTGGGTGTCTGGTGAAAGTATTTGGGGAAAAAAGTCGATGAAGATATTAAACTATATCATTAAAACAGAGATAAAATTGTCACAGCCTTAATTTTTACCTATTACATGAAGATAAAATATCTCTTGAAAGATTTTAGCAAAGTTTACAAGAGTATTAAAACTACAAAAAAAAAAGAACATAAAGAAATAAAGCAATAAATAATCATTTATTCAAGATATATATCTACATCCTTTTGTAAAAACTGGTATATAGTGATGAATAAGCCCAGAACCTACTCTTTCAAGACTTACAGTCTTTACAGTCTAGTAGGGTAAAATAGACATGAAACAAACATTTCTACAAATGCATAGTTATGTAAACTAAGTTATATAATAGAAAAGAAATAATAATAAAGTCTAAAACAGCAAGTATTTACATGTGCCAAGCACTGTTTTAAGATCTTCATGTGTGTGTGTGTACTCATTTAGACTCTGTTTGATAGAGTAGAAATGCCTAATCATCATGGGAAATAGGTATTTTTATTTCTATTTTATAAACAGGGAAACTGAAATACAGAAAGTTTAAATAATTTGCCCAGAATCACAAAGTTAAATGAATAGTAGATCCAGAATTTAAATCCATCCTTGCTCCAGAGTTCATGAGATTAACCAGGGGCTTATCAGAGAGTACAACATGGAGATCTAATTCAGAGGGGCTAAGAGGGTGCTGGGAGGGCTCACTGAGGTAGTGGTCTTTTGAAGTTGAGAACTAAAGGGAACTAAAGGATGGCAGAACGCTGCTAAGTGCTGCAGGGAGGCAAGAGTGTTCCAGGCAGAGGGAGAGAATGGGCCAAGGCTGTAGAGCCGGCAGGAGTGTCTGGTGTCAAGGAACATAAGGGAAAATCTGTGTGTCCAGAGCATGGTGAGATCATGAGACCACAGAAAGCCAACAATGATGTAGGCTGGAGTTGGATTATGCAGAAGTTTCCACATAGCAAGAATTCTGTAGTTTAGCCTAAGTGCAATGAGAAGACTTAAACAGTGAGAAGAATTATATATTCCCCTTTTTGTTTGAAGTTGCTTATTCTGGCTGTTGTGCAATCATTAGCTCAAAGAGGACAAGGCTAGACTATTCTGTTGGAAAACATTTAAATTGGTGTGACTACGAAAGTGCTATTAAAACCTCCATGACTTCCATGACTATAGAAGGAGGAATTTCTACCCTACCGAACAAGTATATTTTAGTAAAGCAAACTAGAAGCATTGAAATAAGTAAGTAGCAGAGAAAAAACACTAGTCCCAGTTTCTTATTTCAGATAATGCTTTATCCAGATTGAATTATATCTTTATTTTACTTTTGAAAAGGAAGCCATATTTTCTCCTTGCAATTACACTGAAATAATTTAAACGTAAACCACAAAATAAAAATTGACATCCAACTTCCATAATGAGATTGTAAAAACAGAATTTACGTCTAATAGAAAAAATGCAAATTATTGTAACTGACACATTTATTGATTTGAAACAGGGAATGACGAATAACTATGGAAGGAATTGAAAAAGTTGTCCAAAAATGTGTTAGTAGAAGGCAGTTTAGAAAGTAGTTGTGAAGGAAAAATTTCCCTCCAACCTTCAAAAACAGACAGTTCCAGTATTATTTAAACTGCATAAAACAACAGTGAAAGGCCCCAACTCATGTTTTAGAGTAACCCTAAATGTGATAGAAAGTCAAGATGAATACCCCACACACACACACACACACACACACACGACCTGACTCAGTTAATAATAAAGGTTTGAAAATCTACAGTCTATTATGAGAACATAACCAAAAGAGAATAGCCAAAAATACTCTTCAATTTAACAATTGGAAATCTATAAATATATCAGGTTTATAAACAAATGGTTAAGGGGAAACAAACACATAACTACATAGTTCCTAAAAAGTCAATAAACAATAACATTCCATAAAAAAGAAAATAAAAGCTTTTGTACACTGTCAATAGAAACATACTTATTGAGATGACAAAGGATACCCACATCAAGTCAAAATCCAACATTTTACTTAATGGTACAGCACATACACACACACACACACACACACACACACACACACACACACAAAATGATAAATAAATAAAAGAAAACAAAAGAAAAGGGGGAATAATTACAAGGATTATTACCTTCAGCTTTCAAAATGCATTATAATATAAACCTGACCTAAATTGAACAGTGTGATACTGCCAGAGGAAGAATAACCAGATCCACAGAACAGGATGGAAAATCCAAAGATGAATAGACACCTATAATAAGTGATAAAATGATATTTTTCAATCAGTATGGGAAAGGTGAATAATTAACCAATCATTGATGTTCAATGCCTCAATCCATAAATCACAAAATAATAAAATCCAGATTAAATATTTTAATGTAAAAAGTAAAGTAAACCATGTAGTATAAAATAGGTAAATGTTTGGCTGGGCACAGTGGTTCATGCCTGTAATCCCAGCACTTTGGGGGGCTGAGGTGGGTGGATCATGAGTTTAGAAAATCGAGACCATCCTGGCCAACATGGTGAAACTTTATCTCTACTAAAAATACAAAACTTAGCTGAACATGGTGTAATCCCAGCTACTTGGGAGGCTGAAGCAGAAGAATAGCTTGAACCAGGGAGTCGGAGGTTGCAGGGAGCCAAGATCACGCCACTGAACTCCATCTTGGCAACAAAGCAAGACTACATCTCAACAACAACAACAAAAAAAAATCGGGAAATGTTGTAGAGTGAAAGTAATTAATTTAGAAAGGCATAGAGAAGGATATTACCTAGGTTTTCCTAGGTAATACCATTTAGGACCTAGGCATGGGCAAAGATTTCATGACTAAAATACCAAAAGCAATGGCAACAAAAGCCAAAATTGACAAATGGTATCTAGTTAAACTAACGAGCTTCTGCACCTCAAAGGATACTATCATCGGAGTGAACAGGCACCCTACAGAATAGAAGAAAATTTTTGCAATCTATCCATCTGACAAAGGGCTAATATCCAGAATCCACAAGGAACTCAAACAAATTTACAAGAAAACAAACAACCCCATCAAAAAGTGTGCAAAGGATATAAACAGACACTTCTCAAAAGAAGACATTGATGCAGTCAACAAACATATGAAAAAAAAACTCATCATCATTGGTCACTAGAGAAGTGTAAATCAAAACCACAATGAGATACCATCTCATGCCAGTCAGAATGGCGATCATTAAAAAAGTCAGGAAACAACAGATGCTGGAGAGGATATGAAGAAATAGGAACGCTTTTACACTGTTGGTGGGAGTGTAAATTATTTCAATGATTGTGGAAGACAGTGTGCTGATTCCTCAAGGATCTAGAACCAGAAATACCATTTGACCCAGCAATCCCATTACTGGGTATATACCCAAAGGATTATAAATCATTTACTATAAAGACACCTGCACATATATTTTTATTGCAGCACTATTCGCAATAGCAAAGACTTGGAACCAACACAAATGCCCATCAATTATAGACTGGTTAAACAAAATGTGGCACACATACACCATGGAATACTATGCAGTCATAAAAAGGATGAGTTTATGTCTTTTGCAGGGACATAGATGAAGCTGGAAACCATCATTCTCAGCAAACTAACACAAGAACAGAAAACCAAACACCACATGTTCTAACTCATAGGTGGCAGTTGAACAATGAGAACACACGGACGCAGGGAGGGGAACATCACACAACAGGGCCTGTCAGGTAGTGGGGGGTTAAGGGAGGGATAGCATTAGGAGAAATACCTAATGCAGATGACAGGTTGTTGGATGCAGCAAACCACCATGGCACGTGTATACTTATGTAAAAAAACTGCATGTTCTGCACATGTATCTCAAAACTTAAAGTATAATAATTTATAAAAATGAAAGGCATGGAGAAAACAATTGGTCAATTTGACCACATCAAAAACTTATACTAATAAAATTCTTTAAAAAAATAAAAGCAAACTATAGCCTAGAGGATTATTTGCAACATATATAATGAATTAAATTCAGTAAAATATAGATTTACTTTAAATTTTTAAAAAATTGAAATAACTCATCATAAATGGCCAAAGATCATGGAATAGAGAATGTTTTCTAAAAAAAATTATAATCAATACATTTATATAACATTCAGTTTTATTAATGAGGAATGTAATATGAGTTAAACTACAATAAAATAATAAATATCAGAATAAAAACAGAGCGTTTCTTGGTAATGGTGGAAGGGAAGTGTAAGAAAATACACTCAAACACTGCACTAAACACATCAAAATTTTAAAACTGTTTAATTATTTAATTTCTAAAATTTATTCTAAAAAGACAATCATGGATATGCAGAAAGACATAGGTATGAGAATGTTCATCTTAAATAGTGAACTACCAAGCTATTTAAAATATCAAAAAAGAATATTTAAGGAACTTCAAGATGGCTGACTAGCATTTCATGCTTGCCTCCTCCATTGAGAAAAACCAAAATGGTATACAGACAATCACACTTCAAATACATTATCCAAGAGAACACTGGTATGCAACAGAAAAGTGACAGAAAACACCAAATGCAAGAAAGGAGAAGGAAGAAAAGCAATCTACTTAGCCAGGATTGACTGGGAGCAGAGAGTAACTTCCCAACACAGGGAAAGGGTAAGCAAGAGACTTCCAGCAGCCTACACTGCCATCCAATCCTGGCCATGAGAGAGCCCCTCGACCCTCCCAAGTCCTGAAACGAACACAGGAGTTGCTGGAAGACTGTGACACAGAAATACTTCAGTGGGGAGCTCATGCTGGGTCCCATACTCTCTCTGAGACCTAAGTGGCTACAGCAAGGTTCTATTTTTAATACTAGCCTTCAACAGATACTACACAATCTTGGGCCCCAGTGTGTCAGGACTGAAGGATAGGGGAAACTCGGGTTGTCACTGATGAGACTGGGTCACAAGCTAGGAATAGGCTACCACAGCCATGCCTGAGAAGCAAGTAAAGTGTGCACTTTAGCTGCCAGGGCTGGGAAGCAAGCACTGCCGGCCCTGAAAGTGGGAAATGAGCAGAGCACATGTTGACTCTGGGACTTATTTGTGAGCGGGACAAGGACTCTTGCAGCTGGGGCTAAGGCACGAGATAGGTGCAGGTTACCACTACCAGGGCTAAAAAGTAGTCTCCACTGGCACTCAGGTGTTAGAGGACACATGTTCCCCATCCACTTACCCAGGCTGTGGCCACTGAGGCTGGTTCCACCCTGTCAGTGGCAGAGCATCAGCACTGCTGCTACTGCCCTTTACCTAACCATTCTGCCTTGGGCCTGAGGATCACCCCACCCACACCCACCACAGGTTGTATCTGCTCTGACCATGAGGGTGCCTGAGCACAAGACCACCTACCTAGGCCAGCTTTGCCCTTCCACCAAGAAAGGGCACATAGGCCAGGGCCCTGGGAATTGTCCAATCCAGTCCACTATGTTAAGTACCTGAGCTATCATGCTGGGGGCCTGAGGTTGGGCCTAAATTCCTGGCTACTACTGACTCAGCTGGCACCTATCTGTTGGCACCACCTGCAAGCATGGAGAATGGCATTCCCAGCCCATTGCAGCCACCAACATGAATAAATGTACACTATTCAGGTCCTAGAGAATTGTCCTTCCACTACCACTATCATTGCCCAAGCCACACCAGTTGCCAAGGAGCCTGAGAACCCATTCAGTTGTCTAGTCTACTGCTGCTATCACCGGCATTCAAGCAAGCCACCTGGAAGCCCAGGAAGTTACATGATGGTAACTGCCAACCCCAGAGCCAAAGCATACTGCCCAGCGGATCCAAGGATGGACATGTTTAGCTCACCACTACCACCACAGAGACCTGATGGCTGGTCCACCTGGTATCCCAGTGCACAGCACGACTTCAAGACAGCTACCACTAATATCTGCATGATAACCTACTAAGGAAATCACAAATACCACTAATGTCATTAACAGCCAAAGAATTCATATAGAGACAACACTATTGTGTGCACTAAAAGTCAAAGTCAAAGTGCCCTACCCAACGAACAGCACAGATATATTTTCAGGAAAAAGTCATTACCTATGAACGTAAATTAAAAATAAGAAGTAAAAAGGAAGAAGTAACTGTTATACCAGATGTACAAACATCTACTCAAAGACACAGGAAACAAAAAAGCAAGTAAATATGACACCTCCAAAGGAACATAATAGTACTAGCAATAGATTTTAATTGAAAACAAATTCTTGAAATATCAGATAAGGAATTCAAAATCTTGATTTTTTTTATTTTACTTTAATTTCAGGGATCCGTGTGCTGAACATGCAGGTTTGCTACATAGGTATACATGTGCCATGGTGGTTTGCTGCACCTATCAACCCATCATCTGGGTTTTAAGTCCCACATGCATTATGTATTTGTCCTAATGCTCTCTAAAAATTGATTTTAAAGAAATTAATTGAAATACAAGAGAATTCTGAAAAACAATACAAAGAATGTTTCATTCAGGATTTGAATGAATTCCAGATTCATTCAATTTTTGTATACCACAAAAATTCTGGAAATGAAGAATTCATTAAAATAAATACAAAATACATTTGAAACTGTCAATAGGCTAGATCAAGCAGAAGAATACATCTCAAAACTTGAAGATGTGTCTTTTGAAATAATCCAATCAGGTAAAAGTAAAGAAAAAGAATAAACGAGAACTAGAAAACCCTTCATGATCTTTGGGATAATGTGTAGTGACTGAATATTTGAGTTATTGGTATCCCCAAGTGTAAAGAGTGAACAAAAGAATTAGAAAACCTCTTTAACAAAATAATAGATGAAAGCTTCCCAAATCTAGCAAGAGATTTAAACATCCAGATACAGGAGGTCAGTGATCTCCAAGCAGATACAATGCAAAAAGGTCTTACTCACTGCACATAATAGACTGTCTAAAGTCAAAGATAAGGAGTGAATCATACAAATAACAAGACAAAAGTGTCTAGTCACCTACAAGAAAAATCCCATCAGACTGAGACAGAAGTTTTCTTAGCAGAAACCTTGCAGGCTAGAAACTAAACAGGAGTTTTCTCAGCAGAAACCTTACAGGATAGAACAAAGTGAGATTATAGAGTCAAAGTGTTGAAAGAAAAGAAAAACTACCCAGTAAGAAGAGTATATCCAGTAAAATTATCCTTCATAAATGAAAGATAAGTAAAGTCTTTCTCAGACAAGAAAATGCTGAGTAAATTAGTTACTACTAGACTGGCCTTACAAGAAATGCTCAAAGGAGTCCTAAGCCTGGAAGTAAAAGAATAAAACTTACCATCATTAAAACATAAAAGTATAAAACTTCCAGCTGGCATGACATGCAATTTACCTACATAATAAACCTGTAATTATAATCCTGAACTTAAAAGTTTTTAAAAAGTCAATTAAATTAAAAGTAATGTTTAAAAAATAAATAAAACTTACTACTAAGGCAATCACGCAAATAAGGATGAGAAAGGACTTAAATGGTACCACTAAAGAAATCCACCAAACCAAACAACGATAATAAAAGAAAGAGAAAGAACAAAAAAAAATATTTAACAACCACTAAATAATTAATAATATTACAGGGATAAAGCCTCATATATCAATAATACCTTTAACGTAAATAGATTACATTTTCCACTTAAAAGATATACAATAGCTAAATGGATGATTTAAAAAAAAAAAAAAATGCAACTGTTTGCTGCTTACAAGATACTAACCTTACTAGTGAAAGTGAAGGGATGGAAATGGATATTACATGCAAGCAAAAACAAAATCAAGCAGGTATAGCTATAATTGTATCAAATAAAACAGACTTTAAGTTTAAAAGTTTTAAAAAAAGACTAAGGTGGTTATTATATGATGATAAATGGAACAATCCAACAAGATAATATAACAATTTTAAATATACATGTACCCAACACTGTAGCACCCATATTCATAAAGTAAATATGAATAGATACAGAGAGATAGACATGAAAATTCCACTTTAAGCATTAGACAAAATTATCTAGCCAGGAAGTCAACAAAGAAGCACTGGATTTAAATAATACATTAAACCAAATAGACCTAACAGTCATTTATAAAACATCCTATTCAACAATAGCAGAATATATATTCTTTTCATCAGCACATGGAATATTCTCCAGGATAGAACATATATTAGTACATAAAATTAGTCTCAACAAATATTTTAACATTAAAATTATATCAAGTGTCTTCTCAAACCACAATGGAACAACACTAAGAATCAATACCAAGAAGGACTTTAAAAACTATATAAATACATAGAAATTAAACAACCTGCTCCTGAATTACAAGTGGATCAACAAAGGAATTAATATGGAAATCAAAAGAAATTGTTGAAACAAGTGAAAATGGAAATACCACATACCAAAACTTATAGGATATAGCAAAAGCAGTGTTAAGATGGAAGTTTGTAACAATAAATGCCTTCATCAAAAAAGTAGAGAGAGGCCAGGCACAGTGACTCACTCTCGAAATTCCAGTATTTTGGGACACTGAGGCAGGTGGACCACTTGAGGCCAAGAGTTTGAGACCAGCCTGGTCAACATGGTGAAACCCTATCTCTACTAAAAATACAAAAATTAGCGGGGCATGGTGGCACATGCCTGTAATCCCAGCTACTAAGGTAGCTGAGGCATGAGACTCACTTGAACCAGGAAGGTGAAGGCTGCAGTGAGCTGAGATCATGCCACTGCACTCTAGCCTGGGTGACACAGTGAGATTGTCTCAAAAAAAAAAAAAAGTAGACAGATTACAAATTAACATTCTAACAATGTACTTTAAGAAAAGAGAAAATCAGGAACAAGCCAAGCCCAAAATTAGCAGGAAAAAACATAAAGAGCAGAGCAGAACAAAATTAAATAGAGATTTAAAAAACACAAAATATCAATGAAATGAAAAGGTGGACCTTTGAAAAGATAAACAAAATTAACAAACCACTAGATAGACTAACAAAGAAAGAGAGACGATCCAAATAAAGAAAATCAGAAATGAAAAAAGAGACATTACAACTGACACCACAGAAATAAGAAAGATTATCTGAGGCTATTTTGAACAACTCTACAGCGACCAACTGGGAAACCTAGAGGAAATGAATGAATTTCTGAAAAACTGAAACTACTGAGTGTGTCAAGGGAAAAAAAAAAAAGCTGCCAAGAAAGAAGAGCCTAAGACTGGATGGATTCATAGCTGAATTCTACCAAATGTACAAAGAACTAGTACCAATCTTCCTGAAACTTTTCCCAAAAATCGAAGAGGAAGAAATTCTTCCTCAGTCATATGAGGACAGCATCCCCTTGATGGCAAAACAAGAAAAATACATGACAACAACAAAACTACAGGCCAAAATCTCTGATGAACATAGATGCAAATATTCACAATAAAATACTAACAAGCCAAATCCAACAACACATCAAAAAGATAATATACTATGAACAAGTAAGATTCATACCAGAAATGCAAGCATTGTTCAACATGTGCAAATCAATAAACATGATATATCACATCAACAGACTGAAGGACCAAATCCTATTATCATCTCTATAGACAGAGAAAAAGCATTAAATAAAATTAAACATCTCTTCCTGATAAAAACTCTCAACTAACTAGGCATAGAAGGAACATGCTTCAAAATAATAAAGGTCATACACACAGCTAACATCATACTAAATGAAGCAAACATGAAAGTCTTTTCTCTTAGAAGGCTCTTTATCTTAGAAGGCATCTCTTGTCTCAAGACAAGGTTGTCCACTTTTATAACTCTTATTCAACGTAGTATTGGAAGTCCTAGTGAGAACAATCAGGCAAGAGAAAAAAATAAAAGGCATCCAAATTGGAAAATAGGAAATCAAATTATCCCTCTTAGTTAATTACATGATTTATACTTACAAAAACAGATTCCACTGAAAATCTTTTAGATTTGATAAATGAATCCAGTAAAGTTACAGGATACAAAATCAATGTATAAATATCAGTACAACAATAATGATTTAGCCGAGAAAAAATCAAGAAGGCAAGTCTATTTACAATAGCTACAAAAAGTAAAATAAAATATCCAGGAATAAATTTAACCAAGGAGGTAAAAGATCTCTACAAATAAAATGCTTAAACACTAAAGAAAGCAATTCAAAATGACACAAAGAAATGGAAAAACAGAAGGCCAGAGTAAGATGGTGGACTAAAAGCCTACATCGTTTTTCTCCCCCAATAGAACACCAAATTTTAACAACTATCTGCACACAAAGAAACATGGTCGCAAGAACCAAAAAAGAGGTCAGCAATCACAGTACCTGGTTTTAACTTCATATTGCAAAAGGAGGCATTGAGGAGGGCAGGAAAGAGAGTCTTGAATTGACAGTGCCACATCTCCCCCATCCCCAGCAGTGGCCTGTGACAGAGAGAGAATCTGTTCATTTTGGGAGAGAGAGTGCAGCGACTGGAAGACTTTACAGTTAGCTCAGTGCTTCTCAGTCACAGGGGAGAATAAAACCAGTGCCAACACATGGAGTGAGCATTTAGATCAGCCCTAGACAGACGGGAATCACCCAATCCAGTAGTTGGAACTTAACTTTCACAGCAAGCCTCGCTACCATGGACTGAAGTACTCTGGGTCTCTAGGTAAACTTGAAAGGCAGTCTATAACACAAAGGCTGCAATTCCTAGGTAATTGCCAGTACTAAGCTGGACTTAGAACCAGTGGACTGTGGTATCACATGACATAGGGAGACACCAGCTGGCATGGCTAAAAGAGTGCTTGCACTATCCCTTCCCCAACACCAGTAGTACAGCTTACAGTAACAAAAAATTACTTCTTTCTTCTGGTTAAAAAGAGGAGAGCAAAGAGTAATGAGGACTTTGTCTTGCATCTTGAATACCAGCTCAGCCATAGTAGGACAGGGCACCAGGCAGAGTCATGACACACCCATTTCAGTCCCTAGCTCCTGGACATTTCTAGACATAGCCTGAGCCTAAAGGGAACTCCCTGCCTTCAGAGGAAGCACCCAGTCCTTGCAGGATTCATCACCTGCTGACTCAGGAGCCCTGGGCCCTGAATAACCAATAGCAAAACTCAGGAAATACTCCATGGGCCTTGGACTCTGAGACATGTTGGCTTTACAGGTGACCCAGCTCATTCCTACTGTAGTGACTATGGTGAAAGATTCCTTGTATTAGAGAAAAGCAGAGGGAAAAGTAAAGGGAACATTGTCTTCCACCCTAGGTACCATCCTAGACAAAGGGGGGTGGGCAACAAGCATGATCTTGGGGTCCCTGAGTCCAGGCCTGGTTCTTAGACAGTATTTCTGGACCTTCCCTTGGCCAGAAGGGAGCCTATTTCCCTGCTAATCCCAGGCCTGGCAGGATTCACCACAAGCTGACAGAGGACTCCTTGAGCTTTAAGCGAACACCGACGGTGGCCTTTAAGAAAACCCTGTGGACCAGTGGTGGTGGCCACAGGAAGAGGCTCCTTTGCCAAAGGAAAGAAGGAGGAAGAGTGGGAAAGACTATTGTGGTTTGAGTGTCAACTTAGCTGCAGTAGAATAGAACACCAGGTAAATTGCAAAGGTTATTTTATTTCCATACCTGGCTTCCAGACAGCATCTGTAGACACACCTGGCCCTGGGAGAACTCATCACCTTCAAGAAAAAGACAACGGGCAAGGCCCAGTGCTGTGCTGGCTTCAGAGCTGACCTAGCCCAATCTCAGTGTTGATGGCAACAGGAATGCTTGCATCACCACAGCCCCAGTTCCTGGTGGCTCAGAACAGAAAGTCTCCATTCAGGAGTCTCCATTTGTTTTGGAGAAAGAAAGGAAAAGAACAAGAATCTCTGCCTTGTAATTCAGAGAATTCTTTCAGATCTCTTCCAAGACTACCAAGGTAGTACCTCTATGAGTCTGTAAAAATAACAGCATTGTTGGACTTGAGGACCAACACCATAGAGGAAAACATGAACCACCAAATGAAATAAATAAGGCACCAGGAACCAATCCTGGAGAAACAGAAATATGTAACCATTTAGACAGAGAATCCAAAATAGCTGTGTTAAGGAAACTCAAAGTAATTCAAAATAACACTGAGAAAGAATTCAGAATTCTATCAGCTAAATTTAACAAAGAGATTGAAATAATTAAAAATAAGCAAAAGATCTAGAGTTAAAAAATGCAATTGAAATAATAAAGAACGCATCAGAGTCTCTTAAATACAGAACTGGTCAAGCAGAAGAATTAGTGAACTTGAAGACTAGCTGTTTGAAAATATGCAGAGGAGACAAAATAATAAAAAATTAAAAATGAAGCATACCTACAAGATCTAGAAAACAGCCTCAGAAGGGCAAATCTAAGAGGTATTGGCATTAGAGCAGAGGTAGAGAAAGAGATAGGAGTAAAAAATTTATTCAAAAGATTATCAGAGAACTTCCCAAACTTAGAGAATGAAATCAACATTCAACAAGGCAATAGAACACCAAGCAGATTTAACACATAGAAGACTACTTCAAGGCATCTTTTAATCAAACTTCCAATGGTCAAGGATAAAGAAAGGATCCTAAAAGCAGCAAGAGAAAGGAAACAATTATACATTGAAATCCCAATCCATCTCTGGAAGAAGACTTTTCAGTGGAAACCTAATAAGCCAGCAGGGACTAGCATGACATATTTAAAGTGCTGAAAGAGAAACCTTTACCCCAGAATAGTATATCGGTGAAAATATCCTTTAAGCATGGAGAAACAAAGACCTTCCTAAGCAACAAAAGCTAAGGGATTTTATCAACACTAGACCTGTCCTACAAAACATACTAAAGAGAGTTTTTCAATCTGAAAGAAAAGGATGTTTATAAGCAAGAATAAATCATCTGAAGGTACAAAACTCACTGGTAATAATAAGCACACAGAAAAACACAGAATAGTATAACAATTTAATTGTGATATTTAAACTGTTCTTGTCTTAAGCAGAAAGATTAAATGATGAACTCATCAATTTAGTTTTCAGTTTAGAAAGATTAAATGATGAACTAATCAATTACAACTTTTCAAAACAAACAGTAAAATAAGACATTAAGAGAAACAGCAAAAAGTGGGGAAATGAAGCTAAACACAGACATTATTTTAGTTTTGTTTCTGCAAGTCTGTGAGTGTTATGTTGTCATCAGTTTAAAATAATGGGTTATAAAATAGTATTTGCAAGTTTCATGTAACCTCAAATCAAAAAATATAAAATGGATACAAAAAAATAAAAAACAAGAAACTAAAGCATACCACTAGAGAAAGTCACCTTTATTAAAAGACAAGAAGGCAAAAGGATGAAACTGTAAAACAATCAGAAAACAAATAAAATGGCAGAAGTCCCTACTTACCTTGAATAACATGGAATGTAAATGGACTAAACTCTCCAATCAAAAGACATAGACCACCAAAATGGAGTAAAAAACAAGACCCATTGATCTGTTGTCTACAAGAAACACACTGCACCTATAAAGATACACATAGATAAAAATTATATTACCTGCCAAGGGAAACAAAAATAGAGTAGGAATATCTATACTTACACCAAACAAAATGGATTTCAAAGAAAATACTGTTTAAAAAAAGGCAAAGAAGGTCATTATATAATGATAAAGGGGTCAATTCATCAAGAGGATATAATGATAGTAAACATATATGTACCCAACAATGGAGCACACAGATATATAAAGCAAATATTGGAGCTAAAAAGAGACAGACTCCAGCACAATAGTAGTTGGAGACATGAACACCTCACTTTCAGCACTGAACAGATCAATCAGACAGAAAATCAAGAAAGGAACATTGAACGTAATCTGCACTATAGAACTAGTGAACCTACTATATGTTTATAGAGCACTTTGTACAAAGGCTATAGAATAACATTCTTCTCCTCAGCCAATGGATCATTCTCAAGGATAGACCATATATTTAAGCCACAAAACAAGTCTTAATACATTCAAAAAATTGAAATAATATCAGCATCTTCTCTGACCACAATGGAATAAAACTAGAAATGAATAACAAGAGGAATTTTGGAAACTATACAAGCACATGAAAATTAAGCAATTTGCTCCTGAATGACCTGTGGGTCAATGAAGAAATTAAGTAGGAAATTGAAAAATTTCTTGAAACAAATTATAATGGATACACAACATACCAAAGCCTATGGGACATAGCAAAAGTAGTACTAAGAGAAAAATTTATAGCTATCACTGCCTACATTAAAAAAGAAGAAAAACTTCAAATAAATAACCTAACGATGCATTTTAAAGAACTAGAAAAGGAAGAGCAAGCTAAACCCAAAATTAGTACAAGAAAAGAAATAAAGATCACAGCAGAAATAAATAAATTTGAAATGAACAAAGGAAACTGATGAAGCTTTATCCAGACTAAGAAAAAAAGAAGACTCAAATACATAAAATCAGAGATAAAAAAGGAGACACTACAAAAGATACTGCAAAAATTCTAAGAATCATTAATGGCTACTATGAGCAACTATATGGCAATAAATTGGAAAATCTTGAAGAAAGAGATAAATGCCTAGACACATAGAACTTACTTAGATTGACTCATGAAGAAATCCAAAACCTGAATAGACCAGTAACACATAACGAGATCAAAGCATATTTAACAGGATCCCAGTAAAGAAAAACCTGGGAACCAATGGCTTCACTGCTAAATTCTACCAAACATTTAAAGAAAAACTAATATCAATCCTACTCAAACTGTTTCAAAAAATGGAAAAAGTGCTTTTAAATTCATTACACAAAGCCAGTATTATTAGACCCTGACAACAAAACCAGAGAAAGATACATTAAAAAATAAATAAATAAAATAAAAACTACAGCCCAATATATCTGAACATTGATGCAAAAATTCTCAGTAAAATGCCAGCAAACTGAATTCAACAATACATTAAAAAGATCATTCACCATGACCAAGTATGATTTACCCCAGGGAGGCAAGAATGGGTTAACATATGCAAATCAATCAGTGTGATACATCAGATCAACAGAATGAAGGACGGAAACCATTTCATTTCAAATGATGCTGAAAAACCATTTGATAAAGTCCAACGACCCTCAAAAAAAAAAAAAAAAAAAAAAAAACCCTAAAGAAACTGAGGATAAAAGGAATATACCTCAACATACGAAAAGCTATATATAACAGACCCACAGTTAAGATTATATTGAATGAGCAAAAACTGAAAGCCTTTCTTTTTAGATCTGAAACTGAAGGATGACTGCTTTTACCACTGTTATTCAACATAGCACTCAAAGTCCAAACTAGAGCAATCAGAAAAGAAAAAGAAATAAATGGCATTCTCTTAGGGGAAAAAAAAAAAAAGTCAAATTATTCTTGCTTGTAGACGATATAATCTTACATTTGGAAAAAATGCAGAGATTCCACCAAACCATGATTAGAACTATTAAACAAATTAAGGAAACTTGTAGGATATAAGATCAACAGAAAAATTCAGTATTATTTTTATATGCCAAAAGTAAACAAACTGAAAAAATTTGAAAAGTAATCTCATTTACAATAGCTACACATAAAGTTAAATACCTAAGAATTAACCAAGGAAGTGATAAATTTTTACAATGAAAACTATAAAACTCTAATGAAAGAAATTGAATAGGACACAAAAACATGGAAATATTTACATGTTTATGGACTGGAAGAATCAATGTTGTTAAAACGTCCATGCTACCCATGGTAGTCCATGCTACCCAAAGCAATCTACAGATTCAATGCAATTCGTATGAAAATACCAATGGCGTAGTTCACAGAAATAGAAAAAAACTGTCCTAAAATTTATATGAAATCACAAAATACCCAGAATAGCCAAAGCTATTCTGAGCAAAAAGAACATTACTTACCTTCAAATTACAGTACGAAACTATAGTAATCAAACAACATGGTACTGGCATAAAAACAGACACATAGACCAAGAAAACAGAATAGAGAACCCAGAAACAAATCCACACACCTACAGTGAATTCATTATTTACAAAGATGTCATGAACATACAGTGGATAAGAGTCTCTTTAATAAATGGTGTTCAGAAAATTGGATATCTATATGCAAAAGAATAAAACTAGACCCCTATCTCTTGCCATATATGCAAATCAACTCCAAACTGATTAACAACTTAAATCTAAGACCTCAAAATATAAAACTACTACAAGAAAATATTAGGGAATCTCTCCAGGACATTGGTATAGGCAAAAATTTCTTTAACATTGCCTCACAGACAATCAATACAAAAGTAGACAAATGGGATTACATCAAGTTATAAAGCTTCTGCACAACAAAGGAAATAAATCAACAAAATGAAGAGACAACCCACAAAATAGGAGAAAATACGTGCAAACTCCCAGTCTGACAATAGATTAACAACCAGAATATACAAGAAGCTCAAACAACTCTCTAGGAAATAAACTAATAATCTAATCTTAAAATGGGCAAAAGATTTAAATAGATATTTCTCAAGAGAGGAATACAAATGGCAAATAGACACATATAAAGGTGGTCAACATCATTGATCATCAGAGAAGTGCAAATCAAATCTATAATGAGGTATCATCTCACTTCAGTTAAAATGGCTTTTACCCGAAAGACAGGCGATAACAAATGCTGGCAGGGATGTGGCAAAAAGAGGACCCTTATACACCACTGGTTGGAAAGTAAGTTGGTACAACCACTATAGAGAAAATTTTGGAGGTTCCCCAAAAAGCTGAAAACAGAGCTACCATACAATCCAGCAATCCCACTGCTGGTTATATACCCAAAAGATAGGAAATCAGTATATCAAAGACTTACCTGTGCTATTATGTTTGTTGTGGCACTGTTCACAATAGCAAAGATTTGGAAGAAACCTAAGTTTCCATCAACAGATAAATAGGTAAAGAAAATGTGGTACTTATACACAATGGAGTATTAGCCATAAAAAAGAATAAGAGTCTGTCATTTGCAACAACAGATAGAACTGGAGATCATTATCTTAAGTGAAATAAGCCAGACACAGAAAGATAAACATCACATGTTGTCACTATTTTGTGTGGGATCTCCAAATCAAAACAATTTAACTCGTGAGCATAGAGAGTAGGAGGATGGCTACTAAAGGCTGGGAATGACCATGAGTGGCTGTGGGCAAGGCAGGGATGCATATTAGTTCATTTTCCTGTTGCTGACAAAGCCACCTGAGACTGGGAAATTTACAAACAAAAAGGATTAATGGAGTTACAGATCCACATGGCTGAATTGGCCTCACAATCATGATGGAAGGCAAGGAGAAGCAAGTCACATCTTACATGGGTGGCAGCAAAAAAAGAGAGAGAGTTTATGCAGGGGAATTCCCATTTTTAAAACCATCAGATTTCATGAGACTTACTCAATATCATGAGAATAGCACAAGAAAGATTTGCCTGCATGATTCAATTACCTCCCACTGGGTCCCTCCCACAACACATGGGAATTATAGAAGCTACAAGATGAGATTTGGGTGAGGACACAGATGAACCATATCATTCCACTCCTGGCCCCTGCCAAATCTCATGTGCTTACATTCCAAAACTAATCATACCTTCCCAACAGTCCCCAAAAGTCTTATTTCAGCATTAACTCAGAAGTCCACAGTCCAGTCTCCTCCAAGGCAAGGCAAGTCCCTTCCACCTATGAGCCAGTAAAATCAAAAGCAAGTTAGTTACTTCCTATATTTAATGGCAATACAGGCATTTGGTAATTACAGCCATTCCAAATGGGAGAAATTGGCCAAAACAAATGGGCTACAGGCACTATGCAAGTCTGAAATTCAGTGGGGCAGTCAAATCTTAAAGCTCCAAAATGGTCACTTTTCACTCCATGTCTCAAATCTAGGTCATACTGATGCAAGAGGTAGGTTCCCACGGTCTTGGGCAGCTCTGCCTCTGCGGATTTGCAGGGTACAACCTTCTTCCCAGTTGCCTTCAGGGGCTGGCATTGAGTATCTGCAGATTTTCCTGGTGCATGGTACAAGCTGTCAGTGGATCTACCATCCTGGGATCTGGAGGATGGTGGCCCTCTTCTCACAGCTCCATTAGATGGTACGTAAGTAGGGTCTCTGTGTAGGGCTCTGACCTCATATTTCTTCCCATCACTGCCCTAGCAGAGGTTCTCCATGAGGGTCCCACCCCTGAAGCAAACTTCTGCCTGGGCATCAGATGTTTCCATACATCTTCTGAAATCTAAGTGGAGGTTCCCAAACCTCAATTCTTGATTTCTGTGCACTGGCAGGCTCAACACCATGTGAGAATTACCAAGGCTTGGGCTTTGCACCCTCTGAAGCCACAGCCCAAGCTTTACATGGGACCCCTTTAGCCATTGCTGCAGTGGCTAGGATGCAGGGTACCAAGTCCCTAGGCTGCAAACAGCACATGGACCCTGGATTTGGCCAATGAAAAAACTTTTTTCTTCTAGGTCCTTGGGTCTGTGATGGGTGGGGCTGTTGTGAAGACCTCTGACATGCCCTGAAAACATTTTCCTCATTGTCTTGGGGATTAACATTTGGCTCCTCATTACTTATGCAAATTTCTGCAGCCAGTTGAAATTTCTCCTCAGAAAATGAGATTTTCTTTTCTATCACATTGTCAGGCTGCAAATTTTCTGAACTTTTATTCTCTTATTCCCTTATAAAACTGAATGCTTTTCACAGCATCCAAGTCACATCCTGAATGCTTTTCTGCTTGGAAATTTCTTCCACCTAAATCATCTCTATCAAGTCTAAAGTTCCACAAATCTCTTGGGCATGGGCAAAATGCCACCAGTCTCTTTGCTAAAATGTAAAAGGAGTCACCTTTGCTCCAGTTCCCTTATCTCCATCTGAGACCACCTCAGCCTGCATTTCATTGTCCATATCATTATCTGCATTTTGGTCAAAGCCATTCAACAAGTCTCTAGGGAGTCCAAACTTTTCCACATTTTTCTGTCTTTTTCTGAGCCCTGCAAACTATTTCAACTTATGCCTTTTACCCCGTTTCAAACTCTCTTCCACATTTTTGGGTATCTTCAGCAGCACCCCACTACTGGTACCAATTTACTGTATTAATTCATTTTCATGCAGCTGATAAAGACATACCTGAGACTAGAAAATTTACCCAAAAAAAAAAAAAAAAAGTTTAATGGACTTACATTTCCACATGGCTGGGAAGGCCTCACAATCATGGCGGAAGGCAAGGAGGAGCAAATCATGTCTTACATGGATGGCAACAGGCAAAGATGGATGGCAGCAGGCAAAGATAGATGGCTTGTGCAGGGAAACTCCTGTTTTTAAAACCATCAGATCTTGTGAGACTTATTCACTATCACAAGAACAGCAAAGGAAAGACCTGCCCCCATGATTCAATTTTCACTCACCGGTCCCTCCCACAACACATGGGAATTATGCGAGCTACAAGATGATATTTTGATGGGGACACAGAGCCAAACCATATCAGGGTGGTTAATGGGTACAAAGAAAGTAGTTAGAGAGAATGAAGACCTATTTGATAGCACAACAGGGTGACTATAGTCCATAATTATTTAATCATGCATTTTAAAATACCTACAAGAGTATAATTGGATTATTTGTAACACAAATAATGAATTGTCAAGGGAATGGATATCCAATTTTCTATTATGTGATTATTCCACATTGCATTCCGGTATCAAAATGTCTCATTATCTCCATAAATATATACACCTACTCTGTACCCACAAAAATTAAAAATTTTAAAAAAGAAATGGAAAAACACCCTATGTTCATGGATCAGAAGAATTGATATAATTAAATAATCATATTGCCCGAAACAATCTGCAGATTCAATGCAGTCTCTAAAATACCAGTGATTATTTACAAAATTAGAAAAAGCAATTCTAAAATTTGTATGGAACCAAAAAAGAGCCTCAATAGCCAAAGCAGTCCTGAGTAAAAAGAACAAATAAAGATGCATCACATTACTTGACTTCAAAATATATTACAAAGCTATAACCAGCAAAACAGCATGGTATTGCCATAAAAATAGATACATAGACCAATGAAACAGCATAGAGAAACCAAAAATAAAGCCCATATTTACAGCCAACTGATCTTCAACAAATCCAACAAGAATTTACAATGGGGAAAGGATGCTGTCTTCAATAAACTGTGGTGGAAAATTGGAGATCCTAATGCAGAAGAATCAAACTGAACCCTGATCTCTCACTATGTACAACAATTAACACAAGATGGATTAGAGTCTTAAATATAAGGCCTGACACTATGAAGATATTACAGTAAAAGCTAGGCAAACCTCTCATAGACATTGGTCTAGGCAAAGAACTTATAACTAAGACCTCTAAAGCAAAAGCATTGAGAAACAAAAGTAGACAAATGAGACTTAAAGAAGCCTCTGCACAACAAAAGAAATGATCAACAGGGTGAAGACAAAGCCTCTCAAATGGCAGAAAATATTTGCAAACTATTTATCTGACAATGGACTAATATTCATAATACACAATAACTCAAACAACTCAACAGAAAAATAATGTCATTAAAAATGTAGGCAAATAACAGACATTTATCAAAAGAAGATATAAAAATGACCAATAACTATATGAAAATATGCCTAGTGGAGCTGTGAGAAGAGGATCACCATCCTCCAGACTTCAGAATGACAGATCCACTGACAGCTTGCACTGTGCACCTGGAGAAGCTACAGACACTCAATGCCAGCCCATGAAGGCAACTGAGAGGGAGGCTGTACCATGCAAAGCCACAGGGGTGGAGCTGTCTAACACCATGGGAACCCACCTCTTGCATCAGTATCACCTGGATGTGAGACATGGAGTCTAAGGAGATCATTTTGGAGCTTTAAGATTTCACTGCCCGCCTCCCCGCCCCCAGATGTTGGACTTGCATGGGGCCTGTAGCCCATTTGTTTTGGCCAATTCCTCCTGTTTGGAATGGCTGTATTCACCCTATGTTTGTACCCCTACTGTATCTAGGAACTAACTAATCTGCTTTTTCTTTTTGCAAGCTCATAGTTGGAAGACATTTGCCCTGTCTCAGAGGAGACTTTGGACTACGGACTTTTGAGTTAATGCCAAAATGAATTAAGACCCTGGGGGATTGTTGGGGAGGCATGATTGGTTTCGAAATGTGAGGACGTGAGATTTGGGAGAAGCCAGGGGTGGAATGATATGGTTTGGCTATGCCCCCAACCAAATCTCATCTTAAATTACCATGCGTTTTGGGAGGGACCCAGTGGGAGGTAATTGAATCATGCAGGCAAGTCTTGTGCTGTTCTCATGATATTAAATAAGTCTCACAATAGCTGGTGGCTTTAAAAATGAAAGTTCTCCTGCACAAGCTCTCTCTGTTTGCCTACTGCCATCCATGTAAGATGTGACTTGCTCCTCCTTGCCTTCCACCATGATTGTGAGGCTTCCCCAGCCACCTGGAACTGTAAGTCCAATTAAACCTCTTTCTTTTGTAAATTTCCCAGTCTCAGATATGTCTTTATCAGCAGCGTGAAAGCAGACTAATACAATACTGTTGGCAAAGTCAATATATCAAAGGGACACCTGCACTCACATGTTTATCACAGCACTATTCACAGTAGCAAAGATATGGCATCAACCTAAGTGTCTACAAACAAATGAACAGTTTTTTTTTAAAGGTGGTATATATACACAATGGTATATTATTGTTCCATAAAAAAATATATCATCTTCAGTAAAATGCATGGAACTGGAAGTCACTCTCCTAAGTGAACAAGCCAGGCACAAAAAGACAAATATTCCGTGTTCTGACACATATGTGAGAGAGAAAAAATTTCATCACATGCAGAAAGTAGAAAAGTAAATAAGATACTGGAAAGGGTGAGTAGGGGAAGGATAAAAAGAATTAGGTTAAAGGGTAAAAACATACAGTTAGAATAAATATATTCAATATTTGATTGCAGAGTAGGGTGACTATAGTAAACAAAAATGTATTGTACTTGGGTGATGGATGCCCTAAATAACCTGACTTGATCACTATGCAGTAAGTATATCCACATAATGAAATTTCACACATCCCCCATAAAATTTATATAAATTTTAAAATGCAAAATAAAAGCAGTTTAATTTAAGAAAGAAAAAAGGGAAAAGTAACATGGGAAATGACATTTATTATGGTTTTTAAAACCTCACAAAACATACACAAAACTCATTTTATTTTGTTTGGTTTTTATTGTTTTTATAACATTATAAAAGTTTATCCTCAAAACAATATAAAGTTATACATTAATATAGAGGAAAAGCTAAGAGTATACATAAAAATAATACTAGTAGTAGTTATGTTTGGATGATGTCTTCGCTCCCTGTTGCTCATTTAATTTCTAAGTTTCTTTCAATGAGCATATATTACTTTTATAATAAAAATGTATAAACTTTAAAAATACATGGTACATTCAAATATATTTAACTTACAACCAAAGGTTAGTTATTGAATTAACACTTTAAACATTTTGGTAAATGTTGGTTTATATTACAGCTTTCACTGAAAGTTAGATTATTATTGTTAAAGAATAATTAACATCCCTTTTTTATTTCCTCTCTCTTTCACCCCACCTCCCCATCATGTATGCTTACAGGCTGCTATGGTCTGAATACTTTGTTCCCCCAGAATTTATATGTTGAAATCCTAAACTCTGAGGGCATGGCATTAAAATGTGATTGTGTACTGGGAAGTGATTATATCATGAAGGTAGGACTCTTACGAATGTGATTAGTGCCTTTATAAAAGAGGCTTTGGAGACACCCCTTGCCCCTTCCACCTTGTGATATTACAGAGAAAAAGGCGTTGTCTATGAAATTTCTGTTTATAAGCCACCCAGTCTATGGTATTTTTTATAGCAGTCCAAAAGGAGCAAGATAGAAGTGGTTGCTGATAATCTTAGTCATTTTCACTACATTAACTTATTTCGTAAGTTCTGGATGTGTTAACTATCTTACTGTTTAATTCACTGCCTGTCAAAGGCTGAAATTTCAAACAGGATGCTTTTGGATTTTTTAACATAGTTCAGCATTTTTTATATGTTTTCTTTATCTACTTTCTAGACCGCTCAACTGAATATTCTTTGTCCAGAAATAGAATTCATTTAAGTAAAGCTTGCATAGAATAAAGTAAAAACTAATTGTGTCTGCTCTGGTCTTCTCTAGATTATAAGAAGTAACTTTTGATTACACATATTTTACTAACTGGATTATAGTGGCAAGTTCTTATGGCTGGTCTGCTTTTTCCATTCCCATAACAAAACACAATTCCAAAACCACATATTCTCCTCTGACTCTGAGGGCCCTCAGGCAGTGGTTAACAAAGTTGAGTTTATCCTTTATGTTGAGATGAATAATGCATAGCAGTAAAACACCAGTCTCCCCACACTACCGTTGAAGGCAGACAACTGACAAGGTTTGACTGATGGGAGCCCTGTGAACCTAGGACATGTGAAGAGATCCCTTGTCAGGGCTCCTAACACCAGGTTCTCACTTATTCTAAAACACAGGTCTGAAGTACTTTTGCTGTTATGTTATTTCACCATGTCCTCATGCTGAAATGCAGCCTACATGACTCCTTTACTGTGGAGAGCACAAAAGTTGATTTACTCACTCTCACCTTTTTTTTCTCGAGTATTAGAGATGTTTGAATAAGTAGGATAATCCCAAGTAACTAAGAGCTAGTATCACCCTACCCATAATAATAGATAATTTCTGGTAGTTGTTTAACTTCTTAATATCCCGCTGATTTTATACTTTCTACTTACCATTTTCTCTAACTGAAAGTCACATTCTATTTTCATCTTATAAAACAATACACGTCCACCTAGTATTCTTCTTCTCCAAAGGACACATTCAAAAATATGGAGATCTTACATCAAAACCTTTATTCTAACCATACTCAGATAGTCTCTTCAATTGTCTTATTTTTATTCCTTTCCATTTTTGCAGGATATGCACTCTAAGATAGCATATATTTTACCACCACACTCTCAACATAAACCTCAGTACAAAAGACATAGTTTAATGAAAATAATACTAGAAAATATTGGTTGAATAATTTCCATGTATTACACACATTGTTAAATTTTCAAAAATTTTCACGATAGACTCTAGTATTATCCACATTGTCCTAATAAGAAAACTGAGTTTTTAGCCTGTGTCATTTTCTCTTTTTCTCTCTTTCACGCTCTCAATTGCTTGTGCTGATGGACATCAGCTACCATGCTGTGAGGTGCTATACCACAGTGCCCCATGCAGCAAGGAACTAAGGGTGACTCCAGCCAACGGCTAGTAAGAAATTAAAACCCTCAGTTCAATAGCACATAAAGAACTAAATACTAACAACCATATAAATCAATTTGGAAGGGAATTCTCCCCTTGTTGAGCATTCAGATGAGACACTACAGCTCTGGCTCACAGCTTCACTATAACCTTTTGACCTAAGCCACACTCAGACTCCTGATCCACAGAAACTGTGAAATAATAAATATTGTCTTAAATCATAAGGTTTTGTGGTTGTTACACACAAATTAATAACTAATATACCAAATATTATAGAAACATTAAAAAATGAAAATCTTTTTACACAGTCATTGGAAATATAATTTGTACAGTCATTCTGGAGGATAATGAAGCAACACTTAATAAATGTATGAATACCTACATGATATGATCCAGCAATTCCACTCCTGGGTATATGCCCTGAGAAACTGTCATAGACATCCAAAAAGGCTACATGTAAAAATGCTACAGCATGCAGATTGTGGTAACAAGATGTTGGGAGCAGTCTAGAAGAGCATCATTCAGGGAACAGATAAGTAAAATGTGATGGATGCATACTATGTAGTACTACGTGGCCCTCTGTAGTGGTTCTAAGCAATAATCCAGCAACATACAAGGTACATACATCTTTAAAACAGAATGTTGGCCAGGTGTGGTGGCTCACGCCTGTAACTGCAGCACCTTGGGAGGCCGAGGCGGGCAGATCATGAGGTCAAGACATCAAGACCATCCTGGCCAAAATGGTGAAACACTGTCTCTACTAATAATACAAAAATTAGCTGGGTGTGGTGGTGCGCGCTTGTAGTCCCAGCTACTTAGGAGGCTAAGGCAGGAGAATCATTTGAACTCAGGAGGCAGAGGTTGCAGTGAGCTGAGATCATGCCACTGCACTCCAACCTGGTGACACAATGAGACTCTGTCTCAAAAATAAAATAAAATTAAAATAAAAATAAACAATGTTGATGAAAACAGTAAAAAATAGCACTAGCACAAAATTATACTACTTAGGGAAAATAAAAATATATGCTAAATAATACAACATATTTCTCAAGAATGTATATATGTCCTAGTACATGCATCAAACACATTAGACGATGTGTCTGCACACAGGAACAAGAGTGCGAATAAATAAAATAAGATACACTGAAAAGACAAATTGTAATAGTGCACTATCAAATATGAGACGGAGCTAATTCAGCTCTGTTCTTAAAATATCAACAAATAAGCAAAGAAAGTGTGTGTTACCTCCGTTTTAGTTTTCATTTAAAATTCAGTTATGGAGTCCCTTCCAGTAGTATACATTACTATCCCCCTTCCAGTAAATCGCTGCAGAAACGGGGTTCATTTGAGGCACAGAGGTGCCTTTGCTTTAGAGGAACAGCTTCACCAATAGGTTCCTTTAATCTGAAGTTTCATTTGAAGAAAATTGAAAAGTTTTCCTAATGTCAGATTGCCAAAAGTACCAGATCTAAATCAAGGCAGTTTTGCATAACTACTGAGGACATTTGGACAAAAGAGATGGATGGGAATAAATTGTGGTAAATTAGTGAAAAAGATAAAAAAAAATGGTAGGATGGTTCACTTCCAACATGCAGAAGTTTGGAGAATGACAGATTTATCCAGTGATACAACATATTCTTAATTGCCCTGCCAATTCAGTATTTATTAAATAACTCAATGTTTACAGTTTTTACCTCAGACACTTAAGGAAATTTAATTAAGGTATGTAATAAATATGATACCTTCCCAAAAGTAACTTATATTTAATGTTTATGTTGAAAACCTAAGAGATATTGACACAAATACAGCAACAGTATAAGAAACAGAATTAAATAGGTAACAAATTGTAAAACATTACCAAAGGTAAAGACAAATTATTATCCTCATACAAAAACACTCCTCTGAGTATTAAAAAGAATTTACTAATAATAAGAACAGTAATCCTATTTCATGGTTTGGCAATACTTTTCAGATGTGATAAGTAAACCAAGAAGAGCAAGAGATATATAAAATCTCTGTATGACCAACTTACACCAGGAAATTCTAACTTAATTCCCAGGTTTAGCCATATGACAGAATTTCTTTTATCAACTGTACTTTCTCTAGAGCTTAATTTGTCAAAAGATAAGTTTTTTGGCCAATAGACAGTTTTGAATAGAGCAGAAGGAAATAATTCTGTTCAATTGCATCAGAAAAGACTGTCATTGTGTTGGGTAATAATATCCTGTTGGGAGATACATTCCTTTCAGAAAAAAGGTTTTAAAGATTCATCATGTATGTGTTTCTAATTATTTGGTTCTCCATTCACTCTTAGAAGAGTGTTATTTCTGACAAACAGCAATTATCAAGTATTCTATCAATCCTGGGAATCTTTTCTTTAAGAAGTAATTAAAAGAAAGAATGAGAAAAAAGAATGAGTAGTATTACTTAAAAACTTTAGAATAATGATAATCTGGTTTTGAGGGAAATAATTTAGAAAAATACAAAATATTATTTTTATCCTATGCTATAGTATAGAACATAGCCCAGGCTAAATCTTGGAGAGAGATTCTCTTTTGGTTAAAAGTAGATATGATATGACTTTTAGATTTAGGGTTTTTATTTTCTTTTCTCCCCTTTCCTCTTCTTATTGTACTGTTAAAATCAAAAATAATAAAAACTTTCAAACTTGGATTAATAAGGCTGGCTGTTCCAACCTTGAAACGTGGTAGAACGACATGGGCTGGCTCAGGGTCTGGCAGCTGTGGCCAGGACTACAAGGCAGATGAGACATAGGAAATCTAAGGAACATGATATATTTCTGAAACAGGCTCTTCAAAGGGAGTAGAAATAATATCTGGGGTTAATACCAGATAAAATTGGATTAGCCAAGTTCCCAAATGTCTGATTCTCTTAAATGTTAGTACATTGAGAAAATGAACTAAAGATTTATTTAATAAATCTGACCTAATCTAATGATTCTCTGCTCTAGCAGTACTGTTTTATACTGCAGGGAACATTCCCTTCTTAAAAGAACACACATAGATTATATTCATTGTGAGCAAAACAGTCTCATATATACTGGTTCCAGTTAAACAGGGCATTAAAGACTGCTTGTCTCTGTACTAGGGAGTATCATTCTTTGACCATCACCCATGGTAATGATAGATTTATTTATACTTAACTGTATTTTTCACAGCTATATCACTGTTAATCAAAAAAATCAAGATTACACTCATCTATATTATTTCTGTAAATTTGCATTTTCCTGAAGCAAATTTTTATGTTACTGAATCTTTAGTAAAACAATTGTGATCAATTGAAAAACAACACTAGTCACTGTTTCCACTGTTTCCATTTTGTGTATACATGTTTATGTGAGTGTGTGCATGTGTGTGTGGTTTATTCACAACTATCTGGGACAATAGTTTTTGATGAAGCCAACTTTCTAAATTGAGTGCCTATATTTTCTCTGAAAAGAATGTTTATTGCTGCTGTCAGTTCTTTTATGTTGGAGACAGCGAACTTGCAATTTACAAGGACACTGTCTGAGGTTGAGAGCACAGAAACAATCTTGAACATCTACTTAATAATTTGCTCTTAAATAAATAGCTATGACTTTAGCTGCATTTTATTTCTACTGGGCTGCTAATTACTATGCTAGATTATTAATTCGAAGCTGAATATTTCAGGGTGTCATGGCCTACTGGGGCAAAGCAGGTCAATCTAACAGGGGCATCAAGGTCATTAAAGGTTGCGTGTTGCTGACAAGAATGAACATGTAAATTAGTTCAGGGAATGACAGTTAAGAATAAGTGGGTCTGACAATTATATTGGGACTTATTTACATTTCCAGGCTATAAATGGGCTATATTCCAGAAGTTCATAGGCAGTTTAGTTACCTGTTGGAAACCCAAATTGCATAGAAACAATGCAATTTAATGAAACTTAAAGTCGGACTCGCCTACAAAACTTTTTCTTTCAATAGTAACTTGACTATAGGTTTGCATTTAAAATATATATAAAAGGAGTGTCAATCCTCAAAATTAAGCAAAATAGTGAATACAAATGAATAGTGACTGTGTGCGTATATATGTAGGTATATATGTATATGTGTATATGTGTGTATATGTATGTGTGTGTGTATATATGCATATACATGTGTTTCTGTGTGTGTATAAATATATATATGCATATATATGTGTGTTTGTGTGTCTGTATATATATGTGTGTGTGTGTGTGTATATAAAATTCCAGAATGGAAAATCACTTTTTATTATTTGTAGGCGCTATCAATTTGGACATAAACTACTCTGATACTCTGCAGCAAGAGAGATCAAAGATGTGTTCAGAGATAGGCCTGCCACATAGTAGCAACTGATGCTATTGAAGAAGTCCTGAAGTGATGGCCTTCAACAATTTATCTATCTAGGACCCTGTTAGAGCTCTACTCCTCTCCCACCGAACCATGGGAGAATCTCTGGCACGAGGCCCAACCAAACCCTTCTTCTACAAAAATCTAGAAAGAAGAAAGAATTCAGTGTGTGTGTGTAGGGGGGTGGATAATCTGTTACTGTGGTCTCTTTATTTGGAAGTCAAGAAAATCATTTACGAGATACCAGCTGCACTCTAAAGGAGTTCGTATCTACTAATATTAAAAAAAAAAAAAAAAAAAAAAAAAAAAAAAAGACTAAGCCCACGTCAAGATATTTACTATCCCTGCTCATTCATGTCCCATCATTTTTCCTCTCCAAGGCCCGACAATAATACTGTAAGACACAGTAGAATTTGTGATTAGCTATTTCTCCATTTCACCCTCCCATATACCTCTGGAAGGAGGGTGGACCGCAAGCAAGGTTTCTACTCCACCTGACATTTCAAATCTATTCTATAAAAGAATCCATATTCAAGCCTACAAATCAGTTTTACAGTAAAAGTAATCCCAGATTTGTCCCTGATTTTAAATGTCACAGATATTAAAGCTTTATACAATATAACTTTAGCATAACTTCATAGAAATTAAAGACGCCTTAAAAATTGAAGACCATACTTAAACGTATCTTCTACATTATCTTTTTCCTTCCAACTTGTCCTTTACTAGCTTCTAAAGCCCTTTTCCTCTTTGGACAATGTCAGTAATAATAGTAACCATAGTTGTTACTAAGTATCAGGTGAGAGAAAGGAATTTAAGCCACTAGCCAATGATCTATTCACTGACTTTACTGCAGGGGAAGCTTCAAGGTAAAGAAGGATAGACTAACCTATGTAGTTTCCATGTCAACTGAACTTGTGGGTCATAAAAAAAAAAAAAAAAAAAAAAAAAAAAAAAAAAGACTACTAATATTTTCTAAGGAAAAGAAACTTACAGAATGCCCTTGGCAGGATATCCATGGCTAAAGTATTATTTAAAATAAATAAACCCATTTGCTAACTATAAGCAAATGAGTCATGGCTCCCTAAAGAATGTCATACTTGCTCTACCATAGCTGGGATTTAAATTTGTAATGTTTCATAATTTAAACAGTCTCTATTGTGTAAAACCTCCACAAGATGTTACTTGAGACCTCATCTATTATTCTGGTCAAAGAGAGTGTTTGAATGTGAGAAAGGACTTGAGAAATCACCCTTGATGGCTTAGACTTCTCTTTGCTTCTTGATATCTATATACTTGAGGCTATTAGCAAAGTTTGACACAGGGATAGATCTCTTGTTCATGTGAGTATCATCTGATGATCTAATTTTGTGTGTTCCCTCATCAGGCTGTAAACTCAGCTCTGCAAGAATTAACTTCCTTCATTTATTTTACTCCCATCTCATTGGTTTGGCAAAAAAAAAAAAAAAAAAAAAAAAATCATCTCAGTCATTTCAGATCTCCTCTCTTCATTTATTTTTAAGGATTAGATAAGTTTCTGAGATGTTCTAAAAATATTAAGGTGCTGGAGGAAAGACGTAAAGGACAAGAAATTAGCATCACCTTGTGACATTCCCTGGTCTTCTCTGCATGGTCCCTTAAAGCCTGAAGCTTTTTGCAACTTCCAAGGCATTCTTCAGTTCCATTCCTGATCCCACATATCTAGACTTATTATGCAGCCATTTCCCCCTCATAATCTCACTATCTTCTTCTCTCAGAGTCATGCCATCTTTGTACTCATAGTCTCCATGTCTTCTCAAACTCTAGGACTATTTTTCCAGGCTCAGGGTAATATCTCCCTTTCACTGTATCCCTCTCTATCACTTCATAAAGAGGAACAGAATTAGTTTTCTATAGTTTTTACAACAAATTGTCACAAAGATAGTGGCTTAAAACAACCCAAATTAATTAATTTATTTATTTTATTATACTTTACGTTCTGGGATACATGTGCAGAACGTGCAGGTTTGTTACATAGTTATACACGTGCCATGGTGGTTTGCTGCACCCATCAACCCGTCATCTACGTTAGGTATTTCTCCTAATGCTATCCCTCCTCGTGTCCCCCACCCCCCAACAGGCCCTAGAGTGTGATGTTCCCCTCCCTGTATCCATGTGTTCTCATTGTTCACCTCCCACTTATGAGTGAGAACATGCAGTGTTTGGTGTTCTGTTCTTGTGTTAGTTTGCTGAGAATGATGGTTTTTAGCTTCATCCATGTCCCTGCAAAGGACAGGAACTCATCCTTTTTTATGGCTACATAGTATTCCGTGGTGGATATGTGCCACATTTTCTTTATCCAGTCTATCATTGATGAACAACCCAAATTTATTATCTTATAGTTCTGCAGGTAAGAAATTTTAAACAGGACAAAATCAAGTTGCTGGGGAGCCTCTTGTGGAGACTGCAAGGGAGAATCTAATCGTTTTTATTGAGTTTTTGTCAAGATCCTAAAGGCCATTCACGTTCTTTGGTTTTTTGGCCTCTTCCTTCACATTCAAAAGCAGAAATCTCTCTCTCTAAACATAATAGGAAAGTTTCTTCATTGTCAAGGGCCCTTGTGATTACATTAGGCCCACCCACATAATCCAGGATTATCTCATCTCAAAGTCTTTAACCTGAATCATATCACAAGTCTCCTGCCACATCAAGTAACATGGATTAGGATATGGACATTTTTGCAGAAGCACTATTCTACCTACCAAAGGAAATTCGTAGGATATCCTTAATGGGCTTGCATTTTTATAAAGCAAATTTCAGAAAGGCTAACAGCATTCCTATATTTGAAAATATAATCTTTGAACGTGGCATTTCAAATATCTGTGTGAATGTACTGTAATTTATTTAGCAATACACTCTTGTTATACGTTAATTTTTTTTTATTTTCATAGGTTTTTGTGGAGCAGATGGTGTTTGGTTACATAAGTAAGTTCTTTAGTGGTGATTTGTGAGATTTTGGTGCACCCATCACCCAAGCAGTATACATTTTACCCAATTTGTAGCTTTTTACCTTTCACCCCACTTCATCCTTTTCCCCAAGTCCCAAAAGTCTATTGTGTCATTCTTATGCCTTTGCATCCTCATAGCTTAGTTCCCACTATAAGTGAGAACATAGCATGTTCAGTTTTCCATTCCTGAGTTACTTCACTTAAAACAATGGTCTCTAATTCCAACCAAGTTGCTGTGAATGCCATTATTTCATTCCTTTTTATAGTTGTATAGTATTCCATGGTTTATATATACTACATTTTCTTTACCACTCATTGATGGGCATTTGGACTGGTTCCATATTTTTGCAATTGCAAATTGTGCTGTTAGAAACATGGGTGTGCCAGTATTTTTTCACATAATGACTTATTTTCCTTCTTTTCCTATTGGGTAGACAACCAGCAGTGGGACTGCTGGATCAAATGGTAGTACTACTTTTAGTCCTTTAAGGAATCTCCACAGTTTTCCATAGTGAATATACTAGTCTATATTCCCACCAGCAGTGTAAAAGTGTTCCCTTTTCACGACATCCCCATCGACGTCTTTTTTTTTTTTAATTATTATGGCCATTCTTGTAGGAGTAAGGTAGTATCACATTGTCATTTTTATTTGTATTTCCCTGATCATTAGTGAAGTTCAACATTTTTTCATATGTTTGTTGGTCATTTGTATATTTTGTTTTGAGAATTGCATATTCATGTCCTTAGCCCATTATTTGATGGGATTGTTTGTTTTCCTTCTTGCCAATTTGTTTGAGTTCCTTGTAGATTTTGGATATCAGTCCTTTGTCAGATGTATAGATTGGGAAGATTTTCTCCCACTCTATGGGTTGTCTGTTTACTCTGCTGATTGTTTCTTTTGCTGTGCAGAAACTTTTTAGTTTAATTAAGTCCCATCTATTTATCATTATTTTGTTATGATAATATACCTAAAGACCCTAAAGACTCATCCAAAATGTTCCTAGAACTGATAAATGAATTCAGCAAAGTTTCAGGAAACAAAATTAATGTACACAAATCAATAGTTCTGCTATACATCAATAGTGACCAAGCTGAGAAACAAATCAAGAACTCAACCCCTTTTACAATGGCTGCAAAAAAAAAAAAAAAAGAAAAAGAAAAAAAAAATACCTTAGGAATATACCTAACCAAGGAGGTGAAGGAACTCTGCAAGGAAAACTACAAAACACTGCTGATAGAAATCATAGATAACAGAAACAAATGGAAACACATCCCATGCTCATGGTTGGGTAGAATCAATATAATAAAAATGACCATACTGCCAAAAGCACTCTACAAATTCAAGGCAATTCCTATCGAAATACCACCATCATTCTTCACAGAACTGGAAAAGACAATCTTAAAATTCATACGGAATCAAGAAAGAAACCACATAGGCAAAGCAAGACTCAGCAAAAAGAACAAATCTGAAGGCATCACATTACCTGACTCCAAACTATACTGTAAGGCTATAGTCACCAAAACAGCAAGGTACTGGTATAAAAATCAGCACATAGACAAATGGAACAGAATAGAGAACCAGGAAATAAAGCCAAATATTTACAGCCAACTGATCTTTGGCAAAGCAAACAAAAACATAAATTGCAGAAAAAACACCCTATTCAACAAATGGTGCTGGGATAATTGGTAAGCCACATGAAGAATGAAGTTGGATCTTCAACTCTCACCTCATGCAAAAGTCAACTCCAGACGGATCAAGAATTTAAATCTAAGACCTGAAACCATAAAAATTCTAGGCGATAACATCAGAAAAGTCCTTCTAGACACTGACTTAGGCAAAGATTTCTTGTTATACTTTCAAGAAACGTCCCAGTTTTCACCATAAATTAAGTGATATACTTTCCTGCACGTAAATCATTCTGTGAATTTTAAAGTCACTGGCTTAACAACAATCTCTATAAGTAAAATAACTGAATTATTAGTGACAAGTGTTTCTAAGACTTTGGCACTATTTGTGATTTTCTCCCATACATAGGGGATTCTGAAGGTCCTTGCTATTTCATCTGCCCTGAGGAGCAGGAGTGCTGGGATGGGTCATGCTTATTCTTGGTGATGAGTCACTTGGGAAAACTTGGAACTGGGCCTTGAAAAAAATTGCTTACCTTTTCTGATACAATTGTCCTTGGAATTCTCTTTTTGCTACTTACATTTTCTAGAAATAACTTCTACAATTGCTTAAATAATATTTTCATTTAACTTTTAAATGTAAATTTTTTAATTCCCCATAATTCCACTCAACACTGTAAATGTTTTATATACTTTTACATACGATGTGTCTTATGTGTATGCATATATATACATATAGATATTGTATTACTTATGTTATTATGTCATTTTGTTGGTCATGTGTATATCTTCTTTTGAAAATTGTCTATTCATGTCCTTTGCCCACTTTTTGATGAGATCATTTTCTTTTTTTTCTTTTTTTTTTTTTTTTTTTTTTGATGATTTGAGTTCCTTGTGGATTCTGGGTATTAGTCCTTAGATGCATGCTTCACGAATATTTTCTCCCACTCTGAATTGTGTGCTTATTCTGCTCATTATTTTTGTTGCTGTGCAGAAACTTTTTAGTTTAATTAGGTTCCAACTATTTATGTTTGTTTTGTTGCATTTGCTTTTGGATTCTTAGTTATGAACTCTTAGACTAAGCCTATGTCTAGAAGAGTTTTTCCAGTGTTATCTTCTATAATTTTTATGGTTTTGGGTCTTAGATTTAAGCTTTTGATCATCAGTTGATTTTTATATAAGGTGAGAAATGAGAATCCAGCTTCATTTGTGTACATGTGGCTTGCCAATTATCTCAGCACCATTTGTTGAATAGGGTGTCCTTTCTGCAATTTATGTTTTTCTTTGCTTTGTCAAATATCAGTTGGCTGTAAGTATTTGGCTTTGTTTCTGGGTTCTTTATTCTGTTCCATTGATCTATGTGCCTATTTTTCATACCAGTACCATGCTGTTTTGGTAACTGTAGCCTTGAAGTATAGTTTGAAGTCAGATAATGTGATGCCATTAAATTTGCTCTTTTTGCTTAGTCTTGCTTTGGTGATGCAGGCTCTTTTTTGGCTCCTTGTGAATTTTAGGATTTTTACTAGTTTTGTGAAGTATGATGATAGTATCTTGATGAGAATTGCATTGCTTTTGGCAGTATAGTCACTTTCACAATATTGATTCTACCCAACCATGAGCATGGGATGTGTTTCCATTTGTTTGTGTCATCTATGATTTCCTTCAGCAGTGTTTTGTAGTTTTCCTTGAAGATATCTTTCATCTCCTTGCTTATGCAGTATCCTAAGTTTTTTTGTTTTGTTTTGTTTTGTTTTTGTAGCTATTATGAAAGGGACTGAGTTCTTGATGTGTTTCTCAGCTTGGTCATTGTTGGTATATATCAGTGCTATAAATTTGTGTACATTAATTTTGTGTCCTGAAACTTTGCTGACTTTTATCAGTTCTAGGAGCTTTCTGGGTGGGTCTTTTGAGTTTTCTAGGTATATAATCGTATCATTGGTGAACAGTGACAGTTTGACTTCCTCTACCAATTTGGATGCCCTTTATTTTTTTCTTTTGTCTGATTGCTCTGGTTGGGCTTTCCAGCAGTATGTTGAATAAAAGTGGTGAAAGTGGGCATCCTTGTCTTGTTCCAGTTTTCAGATGAAATGCTTTCAACTTTTCCCAATTCAGTATAACGTTGATTGTGGGTTTGTCATAGATGGCTTTTATTGCCTGTAGGTATGTACATTCTATGCTGATTTTGGTGAGGGTTTTCATCATAAAGATATGCTGTATTTTGTCAAATGATTTTTCTGTATCTGTTGAGATAATCATGTAATTTTTTGTTTTTAATTCTGTTTATGTGACGCGTCACATTTATTGACTTGTGTATGTTAAGCCATCCCTGCATCCCTGTTATGAAACCCACTGATCATGATGTATTATCTTTTTTATACACTATTGAATTAGGTTAACTAATATTTTCTGGAGGATTTTTGCATCTAGGTTCATCAGGGATGTTGCTCTGCAGTTTTCTTTTTTGTTGTTGTTGTTATGTCCTTTTCTGGTTTGGGTATTAAGGTGATACTGGCTTCATCTAATGATTTAGAGAGGATTTCCCTTTTTCTCTGTCTTTTGGAATAGTTTCAGTAGGATTGGCACCAATTTTTGAATACCTGATAGAATACAGCTGTGAAGCCATCTGGTCCTAGACTTTTTGTTTTTGGCAATTTTTTAATTACTGTTTCAATCTCGCTGCTTGTCATTGGTCTGTCTAGAGTTTTTATTTTTTCCTGATTTAATATAGGAAGGTTATATATTTCAAGGAATTTATCCATCTTCTCTAGATTTTCTAGTTTGTGCACATAAAGATGTTCATGGTAGCCTTGAAAGGTCATCTGTATTTCTATATATCTCCCATTTCATTTCTAATTGGGCTTATTTGGATCTTCTCTCTTTTCTTGGTTAACTTCACTAATGGTCTATCCATTTTGTTTATCATTTCAAAGACTCAGCTTTTTGTTTCATTTATCTTTTTTGTTTGTTTGAATTCCATTTAGTTTTGCTTTGATCTTTATTATTTCTTTCCTTCTGCTAAGTTTGGGTTTGGATTGTTCTTGTTTCTCTAGTTCCTTGAAGTGTGAGATTAGATTGTCTACTTGTTCTCTTTCAGAGTTTTTGATGTAGGCATTTAATGCTATAAACTTTTCTGTTACCACTGCTTTCTCTGTATTCCAGAGGTTTTGATAAGTTATATCACTATTATCATTCACTTCAAAGAATGTTTAATTTTCATCTCGATTTCACTGTTGACCCAAAGATCATTCAGGGGTGGATTTTTTAATTTCTACGTATTTTTATAGTTTTGAAGGTACCTATTGGAGTTAATTTCCAATTTTATTCTGCTGTGGTCTGAGAGGGTACTTGACATAATTTTGATTTTCTTAAATTTGTTAAGACTTGTGTTCTGTGCTATCATATGGTCTATCTCAGAGAATGTTCCATGTGCTGATATAAAGAATTTATATTCTGCAGTTTTGGGATAGAATGTTCTGTAAATATCTGTGAAGTCCATATGTCCTAGGGTAGAGTTTAAGCCCATTGTTACTTTGTTGACTTTGTCTTGATGACCTGTCTAATGCTGTTAATGATTATTGTTTTTCCATCTATCTCATTTCTTAGGTCAAGTGGTAATTGTTTTATAAATTTGAGACCTTCTATATTAGGTGAACATATATTTAGGAATATGATATTTTCCTGTGGACTGATCCTTTTATCATTATATGTCTTTCCTTGTCTATTTTAACTGTTGCTGCTTTAAAGTCTCTTTGGTCTGATACAAGAATAGCTACTTTTGCTTCCTTTTGGTTTCCATTTGTATGGAATTTTTTTTCACCTCTTTATCTTAAGTTTATATGAGTCCTTATGAGTTAGGTGAGTCTCTTGAAGACAGCAGATACTTGGTTGGTGAATTTATCCATTCTGCCATTCTGTATCTTTTAATTGGAGCATTTAGGCCACTTACATTCAACATTTGTATTGAGGTGTGAGGTACTATTTTATTAATTGTGTTAGCTGTTGCCTGAATAACTTGGGTTTTTTTCCTTTGTGTTATTGTGTCATAGGCTCTGTGAGATTTATGCTTTAAGGAGGTTCTATTTTGGCGTATATTTTGAGGGTTTTTTTTTTTTTTTTTCAAGATTTAGAGCTCCTTTAGCAGTTCTTGTGTGCTGGCTTGGTAGTGGCAAATTCTCTCACCATTTGTTTGTCTGAAAAAGACTTAATCTCTCTTTCATTTATAAAGCTTAGTTTTGCCAGATACAAAATTCTTGGCTGGCAATTATTTTGTTTTAGGAGGTAAAGATAGGACTGCAATCCCTCCAGGCTTGTGGGATTTCTGCTGAGAAATCTGCTGTTAATATGATAGGTTTTCCTTCATAGTGTTATTTGAGCTTCTTGTACTTGAGTATCTAGTTGTCAGGCAAGTCCAGAAAATTTTCCTCAATTATTCCCTCAAATATGTTTTTCAAACTTTTAGGTTTCTCTTCTTCCTCAGGAACACCAATTATTCTTAGGTTTGATCATTTAATATAATCTCAAATTTCTTGGAGGCTTTATTTTTTTAATTATTTTTTATTTGTCTTTGTCCAATTGGGTTAAATTGAAAGCCTTGTCTTTGAGCTCTGAACTTATTTCTTCTACTTGTTCAATTCTATTGTTGAAACTTTCCATTGCATTTTGCATTTCTCTGTGTCATTCATTTCCAGAAGTCATGATTGTTTTCTCTTTCTGATATCTATTTCTCTGGAACATTGTTCATCCATATCCTGTAATTTTTTTTTAATTTCTTTAAGTTTCCTTTCACCTTTCTCTGGTATCTCCTTGAGCAGCTTAAATAATCAACCTTCTGAATTATGTATCTGGCAATTCAGATTTCATCTCAGTTTGGATCCATTGCTGGAAGCTATTGTCTACTCGGGGTGTTATAAAACCTTGTTTTGTCATATTACCAGAATTACTTTTTCTGATTCTTTCTCATTTGGGTAGACTATTTCAGTGGGAAAATCTGGAAACCTAAGGGCTAACGTTCAGATTGTTTTGTCTCATGAGGTGGTTCCCTTGATGTGGTGTACTCTCCCTTCCCCTAGGAATGGGACTTCCTGCAAACCAGACTGCAGTGCTTATTGTTGCTCTCCTGGGTCTAGCCATGCAGTTGGGCTACCAAGCTCTGGGCTGGTGCTGGGGAATGTCTGCCAAGAGTCCTGTGATATGATCCATCTTCAGGTCTCCCAGCCATGGTTACCAGCACCTGCTCTGGTAGAAGTGGCAAGGAAGTGAAGTAGGTTCTGTGAAGTCCTTGGTTATAAAGATAGTTAGTGTGCTGACTTTCTGAACACTGACTATGCTAGCAGTGAAGTTATTATGTGGACAGACTCAGGACCACTGATTAGCCAGGATGTTGCAGGCAGTGGAATTAGCTGTTGCTTTCTCCTCCCTTGGGGCAGGTTGTTCTGTCATGAGTTGCTGTAACGTCCTGAGTTAATTGGCCTCCAGCCAGGAGGTGGTACTTTCAAGACAGCACCAGAGATTTTCGCCTGTCTTGTGGAATTTGCAGTGGACTGCAAATTCTTCTTTCAAAGGATCTGTGAATTCTTTTGGCTTTCCTGGTATGCTCTTGTGGTGGTTCCTGAAGCAAAAGTCCATGGTGTGAGTCTCCACATGCTGTTTTGTCCATTCAAGTGGGAGCTTCCATCTTTCTCTGGTATCTCCTTGAGCAGCTTAATAATCAACCTTCTGAATTATGTATCTGGCAATTCAGATTTCATCTCAGTTTGGATCCATTGCTGGGAGCTATTGTCTACTCAGGGTGTTATAAAACCTCGTTTTGTCACATTACCAGAATTACTTTTTCTGATTCTTTCTCATTTGGGAACACTATTTCAGTGGAAAAATCTGGAACCTAAGGGCTAACGAAAGAAAGGAGTCAGCCCCGTATCCTATCCACCATCTTCCTTGCCTGTGTTCTTGAAACTTGCTTAGAATGTAGGTTTTATGAATTCTCATCACAATAAAACCAGAATGTGAGACAATGCCTATGTTAATTAGCCTTATTTAGCTATTCTACAATGTATACATATTTCAAACATGTTGTACACAATATATACAATCTGTATTCATCAATCAAATGTTTTAAAAAAGAGGTATGCTGAAATAATTTAATGTACTAAGACATTAAAGGTGGTTTGGATAAAATAAACTACCATATTACTGAAAAAAAGACAAAATAAATCTAGTTTTAAAATAGAAGGAAACAATAAAAAGGTGCGCCCAAGATGGCCAAATAGGAACAGCTCCAGCCTCCAGCTCCCAGTGTGAATGACACAGAAGACAGGTGATTTCTGCATTTTCAACTGACGTACCGGGTTCATCTCACTGGGGCATATCGGACAGTTAGTGCTGGTCCGCCAATGCAGTCCCACCAGAGAGAGCTGAAGCAGGGCGAGGCATCACCTCACCTGGGAAGTGCAAGGGGGAAGGGAATTCCTTTTCCTAGCCAAAGGAAATTGAGACACACAACACCTAGAAAATCAGGTAACTCCCACCCTAATACTGCGCTTTACCAAGGGTCTTAGCAAACGGCACACCAGCAGCTTATATCCCACACCTGGCTGGGAGGGTCCCATGCCCACGGAGCCTCCTTCATTGCTAGCACAGCAGTCTGAGATCTAACTGCTAGGTGGCAGCGAGGCTGGGGGAGGGGCGCCCACCATTGCTGAGGCTTAAGTAGGTAAAAAAAGTCGCTGGGAAGATCGAATTGGGTGGAGCCCACCACAGCTCAAGGAGGCCTGCCTGCCCCTGTAGACTCCACCTCTGGGGACAGGGCATAGCTAAACAAAAAGCAGCAGAAACCTCAGCAAAGGTAAATGCCCCTGTCTGACAGCTTTGAAGAAAGCAGTGGATCTCCCAACATGGAGGTTGAGATCTGAGAACGGACAGACTGCCTGCTCAAGCGAGTCCCTGACCCCTGAGTAGCCTAACTGGGAGATATCCCCCACTAGGTGCAAACAGACACCTCACACCTCACACAGTGGGGTACACCCCTGAGATGAAGCTTCCAGAGCAAGAATCAGACAGCAACACTTGCTGATCAGCAATATTCTATCTTCTGCAGCCTCTGCTGCTGATACCCAGGCAAACAGGGTCTGGAGTGGACCTCAGGCAAACTCCAACAGACCTGCAGCTGAAGGTCCTGACTGTTAGAAGGAATACTAACAAACAGAAAGGACACCCACACCAAAACCCCATCAGTACATCACCATCATCAAAGACCACAGGCAGATAAAACAACAAAGATGGGGAAAAAGCAGGGCAGAAAAGCTAGAAATTCAAAAAATCTGAGCGCATCTACCCCTCCAAAGGAACGCAGCTCATCGCCAGCAACGGAACAAAGCTGGACAGAAAATGACTTTGATGAGCGAGAGAAGAAGGCTTCAGTCAATCAAACTTCTCAGAGCTAAAGGAGAAACTATGTAACCAGTGCAAAGAAACTAAAAACCTTGAAAAAAGATTTGACGAATGGCTAACTAGAATAAGCAATGTACAGAAGTCCTTAAAAGTACTGATAGAGATGAAAACCATAACACGAGAACTACCTGACAAATGCACAAGCTTCAGTAACCGACTCTATCAACTGGAAGAAAGAGTATCAGTGATTGAAGATCAAATGAATGAAATGAAGCGAGAAGAGAAATGTAGAGAAGAGTAAAAAGAAATGAACAAAGCCTCCAAGAAATATGGGATTATGTGAAAAGACCAAATCTATGTCTGATTGATGTGCCTGAAAGTGAGGGGGAAAATGGAACCAAGTTGGAAAACACTCTGCAGGATATCATCCAGGAGAACTTCCCCAACCTAGTAAGGCAGGCCAACATTCAAATTCAGGAAATACAGAGAACACCACAAAGATACTCCTCGAGAAGAGCAACTCCAAGTCACATAATTGTCAGATTCACCAGATTTGAAATGAAGGAAAAAATGTTAAGGGCAGCCAGAGAGAAACGTTGGGTTACCCACAAAGGTAAGCCCATCAGACTAACAGCAGATCTCTCAGCAGAAACTCTGTGGGCCAGAAGACAGTGGGGGCGAATATTCAACATTCTTCAAGAAAAGAATTTTCAACCCAGGATTTCATATCCAGCCAAACTACGTTTCATAAATGAAGGAGAAATAAAATCCTTTACAGACAAGCAAATGCTTAGAGATTTTGTCACCACCAGGCCTGCCTTACAAGAGACCCTGAAGGAAGCACTAAACATGGAAAGGAACAACAGGTACTAGCCATTGCAAAAACATGCCAAAATGTAAAGTCCATCAATGCTAGGAAGAAACTGCATCAACTAACGAGCAAAATAACCCGCTAATATCATAATGACAGGACCAAGTTCACACAAAACAATATTAACCTTAAATGTAAATGGACTAAATGGTCTAATTAAAAGACACAGACTGGCAAATTGGATAAAGAGACAAGACCCATCAGTTTGCTGTATTCAGGAGACCCATCTCACATGCAGAGACACACATAGGCTCAAAATAAAGGGATGGAGGAAGATATACCAATCAAATGGAGAACAAAAAAAGGCAGGGGTTGCAATCCTAGTCTCTGATAAAAGAGACTTTAAACCATCAAAGATCAAAAGAGACAAAAAAGGCCACTGCATAATGGTAAAGGGATCAATTCAACAGGAAGAGCTAACTATCCTAAATATATATGCACCCAATACAGGAGCACCCAGATTCATAGAGCAAGTCCTTAGAGACTTACAAAGGAACTAGACTCCCATATAATACTAATGGGAGACTAACACCCCACTGTCAACATTAGACAAATCAACGAGACAGAAAGTTAACAAGGATATCCAGAAATTGAACTCAACTCTGCACCAAGCAGACCTAATAAGACATTCACAAAACTCTCCATCCAAAATCAACAGAATATATAATCTTCTCAGCACCACATTGCACTTGTTCCAAAATAGACCACATACTTGGAATTAAAGCACTCCTCAGCAAATGTAAAAGAACAAAAATTATAACAAACTGTCTCTCAGACCACAATGCAATCAAACTAGAATTCAGGACTAAGAAACTCAATCAAAACCGCTCAACTACGTGGAAACTGAATAACCTGCTACTGAATGACTACTGGGTACATAACGAAATGAAGGCAGAAATAAAGATGTTCTTTGAAACCAATGAGAACAAAGATACAACATACCAGAATCTCTGGGACACATTTAAAGCCGTGTGTAGAGGGAAACTTATAACACTAAATGCCCACAAGAGAAAGCAGGAAAGATATAAAATTGACACCCTAACATCACAATTAAAAGAACTAGAGAAAAAAGAGCAAACACATTCAAAAGCTAGCAGAAGGCAAGAAATAACTAAGATCAGAGCAGAACTGAAAGAGATAGAGACACAAAAAAACCTCCAAAAAATCAATGAATCCAGGAGTTGGTTTTTTGAAAAGATCAACAAAATTGATAGACTACTAGCAAGACTAATAAAGAAGAGAGAAGAATCAAATAGACACAATAAAAAATGATAAAGGGGATATCACCACCGACCCCACAGAAATACAAACTGCCATCAGAGAATACTATAAACACCTCTACGCAAATAAACTAGAAAACCTAGAAGAAATGGATAATTTCCTGGACACTTATACTCTCCCAAGACTAAACCAGGAAGAAGTTGAATCCCTGAATAGACCAATAGCAGGCTCTGAAATTGAGGCAATAATTAATAGCTTACCAATCAAAAAAAGTCCAGGACCAGACGGATTCACAGCTGAATTCTACCAGAGGTACAAGGAAGAGTTGGTACCATTCCTTCTGAAACTATTCCAGTCCATAGAAAAAGAGGGAATCCTCCCTAACTCATTTTATGAGGCCAACATCATCCTGATACCAAAGCCTGGCAGAGATACAACAAAAAAAGAGAATTTTAGACCGATATCCCTAATGAACATCGATGCACAAATCCTCAATACAATACTGGCAAACTGAATCCAGCAGCACATCAAAAAGCTTATCCACCATGATCAAGTGGACTTCATCCCTGGGATGCAAGGCTAGTTCAACATACGCCAATCAATAAACGTAATCCAGCATATAAACAGAACCAAAGACAAAAACCACATGATTATCTCAATAGATGCAGAAAAGGCCTTTGACAAAATTGAACAGCCCTTCATGCAAAAAACTCTCAATAAATTCGGTATTGATGGAACGTATCTCTAAATAATAAGAGCTATTTAAGACAAACCCACAGCCAATATCATACTGAATGGGCAAAAACTGAAAGCATTCCCTTTGAAAACTGGCACAAGACAGGGATGCCCTCTCTCACCACTCCTATTCAACATAGTATTGAAAGTTCTGGCTAGGGCAATTAGGCAAGAGAAAGAAATAAAGGGTATTCAGTTAGGAAAATAAGTCAAATTGTCCCTGTTTGCAGATGACATGATTGTATATTTAGAAAACCCCATTGTCTCAGCCCAAAATCTCCTTAAGCTGATAAGCAACTTCAGCAAAGTCTCAGGATACAAAATCAATGTGCAAAAATCACAAGCATTCTTATACACCAATAACAGAGAGCCAAATCATGAATGAACTCCCATTCACAATAGCTTCAAAGAGAATAAAATACCTAGGAATCCAACTTACAAGGGATATAAAGGACCTCTTCAAGGAGAACTACAAATCACTGCTCAGTGAAATAAAAGAGGACAGAAAGAAATGGAAGAACATACCATGCTCATGGATAGGAAGAATCAATATCGTGAAAATGGCCATAATGCCCAAGGTTATTTATAGATTCAATGTCATCCCCATTAAGCTACTAATCACTTTCTTCACAGAATTGGAAAAAAAAACGGCTTTAAAGTTCATATGGAAACAAAAAAAGACCCCACATTGCCAAGACAATCCTAAGCAAAAAGAACAAAGCTGGAGGCATCACGCTACCTGACTTTAAACTATACTACAAGGCTACAGTAACCAAAACAGCATGGTACTGGTACCAAAACAGAGATATAGACCAAAGGAACAGAACAGAGTCCTCATAAATAATACCACACATCTACAGTCATCTGATCTTTGACAAACCTGACAAATACAAGAAATGGAGAAAGGATTCCCTATTTAATAAATGGTGCTGGGTATATTGGCTAGCCATAAGTAGAAAACTGAAACTGGATCCTTTCCTTACTCCTTATACAAAAAATAATTCAAGATGGATTAGAAACTTAAATGTTAGACCTAAAACCATAAAAACCCTAGAAGAAAACCTAGGTAATACCATTCAGGACATAGGCATGGGCAAGGACTTCATGTCTAAAACACCAAAGCAATGGCAACAAAAGCCAAAATTGACAAATGGGATCTAATTAAACTAAAGAGCTTCTGCACAGCAAAAGAAACTACCATCAGAGTGAACAGGCAACCTACAGAATGGGAGAAAATTTTTGCAATGTACTCATCTGACAAAGGGCTAATGTCCAGAACCTACAAAGAAGTCAATCAAATTTACAAGAGAAAAACAACCCCATCAAAAACTGGGCAAAGGATATGAACAGACATTTCTCAAAAGAAGACATGCATACAGCCAACAGACACATGAAAAAATGCTCATCATCATTTACCATCAGAGAAATGCAAATCAAAACCACAATGAGATACCATCTCACACCAGTTAGAATGGCAATCATTTAAAAAATCAGGAAACAGGTGCTGGAGAGGATGTGGAGAAATAGGAACACTTTTACACTGTTGGTGGGATTGTAAACTAGTTCAACCATTGTGGAAAACAGTGTGGCAATTCCTCAAGGATCTAGAACTAGAAGTACCATATGACCCAGCCATCCCATTACTGGGGATATACCTAAAGGATTATAAGTCATGCTGCTCTAAAGACACATGCACACGTATGTTCACTGTGGCACTATTCGCAATAGCAAAGAGTTGGAATCAACCCAAATGTCCATCAGTGACAGATTGGATTAAGAAAATGTGGCACATATACACCATGGAATACTATGCAGCCATAAAAAAGGATGAGTTTGTGTCCTTTGTAGGGACATGGATGCAGCTGGAAACCATCATTCTCAGCAAACTATCGCAAGAACAGAAAACCAAATACTGCATGTTCTCACTCACAGGTGGAAATTGAAAAATGAGATCACTTGGACACAGGAAGGGGAACATCACACACCGGGTCCTATTGTGGGGAGGGGGTACGGGAGAGGGATAGCATTAGGAGATATACCTAACGTAAATGACGAGTTAATGGGTGCAGCACACCAAGATGGCACATGTATACATACGTAACTAACCTGCACATTGTGCACATGTACCCTAGAACTTAAAATATAATTTTAAAAATTAAAAAAATAAATAAATTTAGACTTCTGTAGATGGCTAACTAGGTGAAACATGTTTTCATGTGTGTACTTATTTATATTTCCTTCATGTTAACTGTTTATACCATTGGAGTGATTTTTTTCTGGGTAGATTATTAAACTTTACACTTAAAAATATTGTGGGATAACTACAGAAAGGACATATAGGCCACTGAAATTTTCATTCATCTTTTCATTATATTACCCATATTTTACTAACAGAGAGACTGTAAGTTTTATGAACAAATTTAATAAGTTTTAATTTATTTTTTCTACTTTCATACTTCTGTTGTGGGAGTTCAAGCAAGATACCTTTAAGTTACCCTATGCTATTCTGGGAAGCCTGAGAACCTCTGCATACAACAAACTCTCCCTGAAAGGATTCTTGGACACAATTCTGTCCACCAATCTCAGTAGGGTATGACTTTCTACATAATTTGTGGTGCTCAATGCAAAATAAAAATTGAACAAAATTTCCTCATTCAATCGTTATGAAAAATTTTCATACAGAGAATTCAGAGCATTAACCCAAGTGTGAGACCCCCCTAAGCACAGAGCCATGTGTGACCGCATAGGTCACACACCTGTGGATCCAACCCTGACCAGCTACAGCTAACAGGTCGGAAATATTTGAACCAAATGCCATGGATCTAGGCTGATCAGTCCCTATGAAGTCTGGTATAAAAGCTCTACTCAATAAAGTGCTCTGCACTAAGTAATACCTGGTAATATTAATCAGAGTCACAGTTTTGAAGAGTTTAAATTTCACAGAAAGAGGGAGAGAAAAAGATGAAAGAAACACAAAGAGAAGAGAGAAAAATATATAGAAAATAGAAAGATAGAAGGAAGGACAGAGAGCAAGAGAGACAGTACACCTATACTTTTCTCCAAATATTTGACTACTTGATGTATCATCATCACCACAAAAATATTCTTCCAGATACTGACTTCTTGCATATGTTTGTTTTTTTCCTTAGATTTTAAGTTGTGATTAGCTTCATAAGAGTTCTTCACTGATTTGAATGATCTTTCATTTTTTTATATCCTCATTTTCCAAAGACAAATTCTAGATTATTGGATTGAGTCAGTAAATGTGTGGTGACACATTTACTGGAGAGTAGTATATTTGCAAAAGAACAAAAATCAAAGGTTCTATTTTGGTGATGTTATGTTTGAGATATCCACTAGACATGCAAGTAGGAGATGTTAAGTTGTCTGGGAGTCAAGGGGAGATAAGGAATAAGATCCTAGATTTGGGAATTGTATATGTACGATAAGTGTTTATAGCTGGAACTGGTTGAACCCATCTAAAAAGATTGAGGAGAGATGCCATAGAAAGGACCAGCACTGGTGTCTGAACACTCAGGATTAAGACTGCTGGGTAGCAGAATCCTTCCCCACTTTGTTTTTCTTGTTTGGTTTCTCCGTATTCCACAGTATTTTAAAACTATAAACAGGTATTATGCTTAAAGTCATTTAAAAGTAATTAAAAATTGAGGGTCATTTACCTAGCTTTCAAGTACTTTAGTTTTCTTAATCTGTTTTCTGTTGCTTATAACAAAATTCCTGAAACTGGTAACTTATAAAGAAAAGAAATTTATTTCTTACAGTTGTGAAGGCCAGAAAATCCAATGTTGAGGGATTGTATCTGTTGAGAACCTTCTTGCTAGTGGTGACTCCTTTCAGAGTCCTCAGGTGGTACAGGGTATCACAAGGTGGGGAGGCTGAGTATGCAAATATGCTAGTTTGGGTCTCTCTTCCTTGTCTTATAAAGTTACCAGTTCTCTTCCCATGATAACCCACTAATCTATTAACCCATCAATCCATTAATCCATGGATTCATTCATTTATGGATTAATCCATTCATGAGGGCAGAGCTTTCATGATCCAATCACATCTTAAAGATTCAACACCTCAATATTGCCACATTGAAGATTGAGTTTTAACATGAGTTATGTAGGGGACAAATATTTAAACCATAGTAGAATACTGAACACTAAATACTAATATATTATATTGAATACAAAATATATTTCAATAAAAATGCAAATGTAAAAACACATAATTTGTAAGGATTGTTTTTGTACGGATATCATGGTTTCCATTGCTTTGAGAACAGGACAGATGCATTAAATGTAAAGGTACTTTATAACTAACATATGTCAATAGGGCTTTAATATTTCCCCCCTTGCCAAAAGAAAAATGCCTAAAAACAGGTTCTACTTCCCTTCAGCCTATTCTAAAAGAAAGCACATAGGAGAACACAAGTTTAAAACAAAAAGTTACTTCAAATGTGTCATTGTAATAAATTTAACTTGCTTAAGGAAACCAAGCTGTGCTCTGTTGTGGCAAATACAAAAATGCATCCCCACATCACTAATTTATGTTTTCAACAATAAATAAAACTGCATGTTCTTTGACCTCTTTGAGTTTAAAGTCTTGTTGGAAAGGCAGGTGTTAAACTGGGAAGTAACTGAGATAAAAATGAAAAGAGAGTTTGATGAAAGAGACAACCCGAGGGAGCACATGTAGATTGCAGGGCCAAGCTGTTTTTCTCTGAGGCAGAAACACCAAAACGAAGACCTGGAGGAAGAGCAGTACAGTAAGCTGAATAATGACCCCCAAATGTAACCATGTTCTAATTCTGAACCTGGAAAATGTTACCTTATATGGCATAACAGACTTTTCAGATGTAATTAAGTTTAAAATGAAGATGCGAAGTTCATTCTGGATTATCCAGGTAAGCCCTACGTGTAATTACCAGGCTTCTTATAAGAGGGACAGAGGAGTCGTCAGAAGAGGAGGTCATGTGATGATGGAAGCAGAGATTAGAGTGATGTACATTGAAAACAGAAGAAGGATTCCCAAGCCAAAGAATACAGGTGGTCTGTAAAAGCTAAAATAGTCAAGGAAACAGATCTTTCTCTCAGAACCTCCATAAAGAACCAATCCCACCAACCCTGACTTTAGTCTAGTGAAGTTGATTTTGGAGTTCTTGTCTCTGGAACTATAAGTGCTTTGGTTTGAATATTTAGACCTCCCTACAACTTATGTCAAGATTTCATTGGTAGGTCATGAGGGTTCTTCCCTCAGGAATGGATTAATGCTTTTATTTGGAAGTGGTTTAGTTATCATGAGATTGGGATTGTTATAAAAACAAGTTCAGCTGCCATGTCTGTCTCATGTTTTCTCTCCACGTGATGCTTTCTGCCATGCCCTCAGTAGATGCCAGCACTGTACTCTTGGACTTCCCAGCCTCCAGAACTGTGAGCCAAATAAACTTGTTTTCTTTGTTGCAAAAGAAAATTAACTAAGACAGAAAATTGGTAGGGAAAAGTCATACTGTTGCTATAACAAATACCTGAAAATGTGGGAATGGCTTTGAAACTGGGTAATGGGGAGAGGCTATAATAATTTGAAGGAGAAGGTAGTAAAAGTCAGCATTGATGTAAATGAGAAATTAGGGTGATTCTCATGAGGGTTAAGAAAAAGATAAAAGCCATAGGGAAAGTCTTAATTTTTTTAGAGATTACTAAAGTGGTTTTGACCAGAATGTTGGTAGAAATATAAAAAGCAAAGACCATTCTGATGAGATCTCAAAGAGATCAAGAACACAGTTTTGGACACTGCAGTAAAAGCCATCCTTGCTATAAAGTACAAAGACCTCCGCTGAATACTTAAGAGTAATGAACTTAAGAGTAATGAACTGAAATGTCTGTTGGAAGAAATATCTAAGCAACGAAGCATTCAGACTGCTAGGTGATTACTTTTAACCACATACAGTGAGATGCAAGAGCAAAGAAATGACTTAACTATGGAATTGATAATTTTTTAAGAAGTAGAAAAGTAGAAAGAAAACTTTGGAAAATTCACAGCCTGACCATGGAAAAGAGTGAAAAAGCAAGTTCAGGAGAAAACATTGAGTTTAGCCAAGCGACCACTTGTTAAAGAGCTTAATATATACAGAAGAAAGCCAGGTTCTAGTCATCAAAACAACAGGAGAAAGACCCTAAAGGTATTTCAGAGATCTTTGAGACTGCCCCTCTCATCACAGGCCCAGAACTGTAGGTAGGCAGAACGGTTTTTGGGACAAACCCAGGACACCTTCCATGGGCTTGGTACCCAGCGTCTCTGCTCCACACATTCCAGTGAAGTACCCCAGCCATGGCTCAAGGAGTCTTAGGTGCAGCTTAAGAAGGCCCAGGTATAGTTTTATTTCCCACTCTGGAAGGCAGAAGCTGTAAACCCTGCTGGCATCAAATGGTGCTGATTCTGCTCATGCACAGAATAGCAGAGCTGTGTAGGCATGGCTTCCTCCTGCTAGATTTTAAAGGATACTGCAGACAGGAAGCCCAGTCAGAAACCTGCTGAATGGACTAATGCCTTTATAATGGGAATCTCTTTGTTACCTTCAGACTGGGTTTGTCATAAAAGCAAGTTTGGCTGTAATTTTCTGTCTCACGTGCTCTCACCATCTGATGCCTTCTGCCATGCTGTTGAACTTCCCAGTCTCTAGAGCCATCAGCTAAATGAACTTGTTTTATTTATGAATTAGTTTGTGGTATTTTGTTATACCAACAAAAAAAGAGTAACCATAAGAGAATAAATTTTGGTTGTTTTAAGACACCAAGGTTGTGGTAATTTGTTACAGTGGCCTTAGGAAACTAATTCAAGGAAGGATTATCCGGAAGAGATGGTGAGATACCTTCTAGGGAACTGTACATGCCTAGCTCTTCAGGGGAAAATGAATTAAGCTGTAACTACTTTATAACATGTTCTACCTATCATCTGTCAGCTGCAAGGTACTCTGACAAGTTACCACCTCAGAGTTTTGCTCCTTAACAGATTTCACTGGCGTGGCTCTAGAATGGGCATCCAGTTTTTAGAAAATGTGCTCAGCCAAGGAAGTCCAAGTTCATGCAGGTGTGGCAAAGCTATAGTTTTGCAATTTCATGCTACGTTATTGTTACTGTGCAATTAGTGTCACTTAATATATGTTACCAAAAATAAGTATATCTATCCAAACTAGATATAGTATACAGGGTATAATTGGATTTCCTAATACTGATATTTGTCATACCTCTGGAAACATTCAATGTTTGGGGGAAATAATAAATATAGGGGGGAAATCACGAGGTGAAACCGGGAGGAAAAGACAGCCCTAGATCATGACAGGCCTTGCAGGTCATATAATAATTTTTTGTCATAAAGGTAATAGAAGAAAAATAATTTTAAAAGGTGAATACTTTTTTGAAGGTTACTCTGGTTCTTGCATGTAAACTAGTTTGTAATGGGGGCAGAGGGAAGATCAGTTTGAGGCAACTGGAGAAGAGGAGCTGTCAATTAGAAACAGATTTAGAGGAAGGCTAAATAAAGTGGTAAGAACTACGCTGCTTGGGAGTGGTACATAAGGACAGTACTAATGCCAACCATGCATGAGATATATACTGAGGGGCTTTATTTGAGTAATGACAAGAGTCTATAATTATTTTGTCTCATTTATCTTACTGTTCCTTTTTTAATAGATACCCCTGTAGTTTAGGATTGCTTTCTGTGACTTGGCTGCAGAAATGGAGAGAAATAATTTGGTTTACTTTAGAATCAAACTGACCACCTTTTATCAGGGGTCAGCAATCTATGCATATGACTTAAATTCATCCACTGCCTTTTTTATTTTTAGAGATTTCTTCTAATATATGCATTCAATGCTTTTGCTACATCTCACAAATTTTGAAAAATTATATTCATTTTCATTTAGTTCAAAATATTTTTAAATGGCCCTTGAGACCTCTTCCTTGAACCATGTGTTATTTAGAAGTGTGTTGTTAAATGTTCAACATTTTAGCATTTTTCAGCTGTTTTTGATTTCTAGTTTAATTTCATTGTGTTCTGAGTGTACTTTGTAGGATTTCTATTCTTGTAAACGTGTTGTTTTATGGCCTAGAATGTGGTTTATCTTGTTAAATGTTCCTTGTGAACTTGAGAAAAATGTGAATTCTCCCGTAAAACAATCTGGATAAAATAATCTATAAATGTCAATTAGATCAAGTTGATTGATGATACTGACCAGTTCAAATATGTCCTTACTGATTTTTCTGCCTGCTGAATCCATTAATTACTGATAGAAGGGCAATAGAAGTCTCCAACAAAATAGTGGATTTGTCTATTTCTTCTTGTAGTTCTGTAAGCTTTGCCTCACATATTTTAATGTTCTGTTGTTTGGCACATAAGCATTAAGGATGGTTATGTATCCTTACAGAATTGACCTCTTTTTAATTATGTAATGACTTTTTTTATGCCTGAATTTTCTTTGTTCTGAAGTCTGTTTTGCCTTGGTTACTCTCACTTCCTTTTCATTAGCGTTAGCATGGTATTTCACCATCCCTTTCGTTTTTAATCTATTTGTGTATTATTTAAATTATTTTTTGCATAGACAACATATAGATGGGTTCTGATCATCTATTTTAATTGATGTATTTCACTGCATGTTTTTGAAAACAAACACTTCTTAGAATACAACTATATATTAGGCTGTTTTTTGCACTGCTATAAAGAACCACCCGAGACTGGTTAACTTATAATGAAAAGAGATTCCCTTAATTGGCCCACAGTTCTTCAGGCTATACAGGAAGCATAGCGCCAACATCACTCAACTTCCCGGGAGGGCTCAGGGAGCTTTTACTCACAGGGAAGGTGAAACAGGAGCTTTCACATCACAAAGCAAATGCAGAGTGTGTGAAAGGGGTGGGGGGTGCCACACACTTTTAAATGACCAGATCTCAGGAGAACTCATTATCATGAATAATATTTGCCTTTGTGGCAAAAATGTTTACTATCTGGCCATGTATGAAAGAAAGTTTGCCAACCCACATAAAATCACAATCCTCTAAGACCTGGTTTTTATATTTTAAATGATTTCTGACAGTTTGGATTTCGCTGTTTCTTGTTCCCAAATTAGAACCATTTACAAATAAGCTGATAAATACTGGCGATAATAGGAGCGATTTACTTGGTACGTTAAAAAATAGTATCAACACAACACATGGCCTCTATCTAGCCATCTCTAGGGGACGATGTACAATTACTCTGGATGGTATTAGTAAAATTCATTAGATATATATATTTAAGGAGTCATAGTATATGAGTTTCTATCTAAATGCAATATTTTAATTAAAAATTACTGAGTTCTGTACCACGTTTTCTTCCCACTTATTAGATATAAGCCTGCATGAGTCTGCATGTAGGCTTAAACCAGCTGACAAATTCTAGTGTTGCATTAATTATATGCTGGCAATGTAAATGTATAGACCTTTAAAAGAAATTCATGTTACTTTAGCAAGACAAATGATGAATATAATTCTGTGAATATAACGCGGACATCAGCTTTCATGAAAGAGCTTATGCAGGCATCCATGTTCCTCCTAACCACAGCCGTGACTTAACAGAGACCTAACATTGCTACCCGTTAATATATTATTGACCCATGAATATTGATGGTGACAGGACCAGCCATTATGCCACAATTAAAATCTTCTTTCAAATGAGAAAAGAACAATCACACAAAATATAAATTTTAAAATGCAGCATTAAATATTTATGAGAAATGCCCCCAAGATGCTGAGTTTAGCGGTTGCATAATGAAAGTGCCACATATTTTAGAGAAGGATTATTCCCCACTGTTGCACAATCAAAGAATTTTTAAGTGACCTATGAGTAAAAGAAATTGGAGAGGGTAAAGGTGATTACAGATTAATAAAGCATGTAGTACCATTTGATTACCAGCTACTGCAGTGTGAAATGAGTTGGTTTAGTCCAGCTGTGCCTACTGATAGTGATCATCAACTTCCCTCTATGCGGGCCTGATGAGTTGGCCCCAACAGGAGTGGTCTGTGAAAGAGGTGGAGGAGAAGATGAGGATAAAGCAGGTCAGAGCTCTGTGTGGGAGCAGATAGCAGTTTCCGTGGTCAGCCTGCTTTGTGGCCCTGACAGACAGAGTCACTACAGAGACTAGCTATCAAATTAGAAAAACTTTCTGAGAACAAAGTGTACTTTTAAAAAATAAAACTCCTCATTTTATAGAATCAAATGAAATGGAGTTGGAAGTAGCCTTAGAAATCATCGAATGGAGTGAGTCTCTGTGCTGACTGGTCATTAAGATGGTTAAGCACCTACATATTTCTGAACTCAGTCACAGGCCTGCTGAATCAGAACCTTTCACAATGGGGCCCAGGAGTGTAATTAAAAAAAAAAAATTCCAAGTTTCATAGGTTAAGTGACCCTCTATCTGCTTTCTTGCCATGACTTCACTGCGCCACCCTTTGACTTTGAGATAGTCCATGTGACTTGCTTTGGACCATGATATATGGGAAAAAGTAACATTGTCATTTTGCCAATTTCAAACTTGGGCCTTTAAGAAGTTACCTGTAATTTTTTTTTTCCCTCACACTCTTGTGCATCTACCATTAACCTGGAAAGAGCTTCTATAACAGTTTCAGAGTATCCATAAAATGAATACCTGTGGAAGAGAGCCATCCCAGGAGTCACAGCTGATTCACACATATACAGCAGGAGGCAGAGCTTCCCCAACCCCTGTGACGCAGACCAGCAACCCCAGCTGACCTGAAGACCCATGAGCCAGCCCAACTGAGAGCAATAGGACCACCTGAGTGGAATCACAGGCACTTGATAAATAAATGCTTAGTGCTGTATGCAACTGAGATTTTCGTTTGTGACTGTGATGCCAGGAAATATATATTGATACACCCAAGAATTTCAACAATCACTAAAATTTGGAAACTATCTAGTACACAGATTAGTACACTACTGACCCGTGGGCCAAATGTGGCCAGCTGTGGGATTTTGGTAAATAAAATTTTATTGGAACACAGCCACACTCATTCATTACATATTATCTACAGCTGCTTTCTTGGTACAATGGCAGTGCTTGCTGAGTCCTCATCTACTCTAAAGTCTTCAATTTCACCATAAGAAAAAGTAGACTTAGAAAGAATAGGTACATTTTCCAAAGTTACAGAGCAGAGATTCTATTAGTACTCAGGCCCTTATATTCTTAATGCAATATTCTTTTCACAGTCACACAAATTTGTTAATATTTGAAAATTACTATTTAAAAAAAAGTCTCAGGAAATATTTTCATTTTGTTCTTTCCTCATTTTCCAAACTGCTCTAGTTTTCTGGTTGAGAAAAAATTAACATATTTATGTCAAGGTTATTAATAAAAAAATAATTTTTTTAAATTTTGCTCTTTCTCTAAGCTATTCACATCATGATGCAGGACTTTATTTAGCCCCCTCCTTCCCTAAAATAGAAAACCTTGGTGTTTCACATACCAATAGCTGGCCAGTGTTGAAAGTATGTGGCCATCTGTTGCATGCAGGCAGGTATATAGCTGACTTTGGCCTCTGTGCCTCAAAGAGGAATTGCAGCCAATAATTATATTTTAATGGAGTTAGAAGGTCCTCCAGCCCAGTTAAGCGAACTCCTCAATGGATAATCTTTCCATTCAAACACATTTCTTCTAGAGGAATATTTAATTCAATACAAGGCAGTTGCCTTTGTGTTCAAAGCTGCATGCTTGTTAATTATAGGGCATCAGCACATATGCATGAGGTTATAACTTATGCATATGCTTGAGGTTATAACTAAGGTCAATATATCAATATGTATATTTTATAGCAGTTGATTATAAAATCAACTATTAAAAATTGCCTTAATGACTCCCAGTTGAAAGAAAATGACTATGAGTTCAAAAGAAAATCAGAATTTGAGCAGGGAATTTAGAGGACAACATAGGTCAATCCAAGCAGCATGTATAGAGTTGGAGGCTATTTCGTACTTTGTATTCTTAGGACGAAGTCCTCATTCAAGCATTAATCTGTAATACCCACTAATCTCCCTTTAAAAACTTCAGGGGGGTAAGTTATATCATAGACTAAGGAGGGTAAATACAAATAAGGCTTACATTGCCCCCTAACTTTCTGGGACTCCCTCCACATTTCTTTGAGCTGCTGATCAAAAGGCAAGAATAAAAATATCAGTTAAACCAGTGATGAGTTGACAAGTTGTTTTTTTTAATTTGTTTTCATCCATTTGTGCTGCTATAACAGAATACCACAAACTGGGCAATTTATAAAAAACAGATACTCACTTTTCACAGTTTTTGAGGCCGGGAAGTTGCAGATCGAGGGACCTGTAGGTTTGATGTGTGGTAAGTACTGCTTTCTGCTTCCAGTATGGTACCTTACTGCTTTATCCTTTGGAGGAGAGGAACATTGTGCCCCCACGAAGCAGAAGGTGAAAGACAGCTGAATGCTGCCTGAGGCCTCTTTTATGAGGTTCTTAATCTCGTTGACGAGAGGAGCCCTCGTGGCCTAATCACTTTGTAAAGGCCCTACCTCTTAATACTATCTCATTGGCAACACTTGAATTTTGGAGAAGACACATTCAAACCATAGCAAAACTCAAATTCTAAATCCAGTCTAATTCCTAAAATGTGTCTTCTGGCAGCTGGGTGTTCTTTTGTAATTATTCAAACCCAAGCAAAGAGGAGCCTTTTCTACTATTCTGACCCAGCAATCAGATCCCAATGTGTCCAATGTCCTACAGCCAAAGTCATGACTCAAGATTTTTATTCCTTTAAGGGATGACCTCTTGCATTTGCCATTTTATTATCCAAAATGTGACTAGTATCTCATTTAATTCTCAAAAAACAAACAAACAAACAAAAAACAACAGTGAGAGGTATATACTAAGTGCTGAAACTAAGGCTCAGAGAGTAAATTTGCCTTACCCAAGTGTATATAATGATAGATGCTAGCGTTATGCTACAGAAAACAAATGACTGAGGTCTGTGTGGTGAATGCAATGCCGCTCACCTTCTCCTTCAGCTCAGTCTGCTTCTCTCACCCCTCAGGACACTGTCACTAAGAGCACTCTCTATAAACAGTTGGCATGCAAATCTCTGCCTAGAGTCTGTGTCCTAGGGAACCTAACCTACAGTGGTCTAGTTCAAGTCTCAGAATAACAGAGTGTTCTGGAAACTAACAACCAAAAATACTTACATTTGCTTTAAAAAATAACTGGTTTATAGAATCTAAGAATTTGAGAACTGCAAGTGACTTCAGAAATTAAACAGACAAGTGGTTCTCACAGAAAGAGATGAATAGACATTTATATTTTTTCTATAAATTTTAAATCTTACAGTGATAGCCATTATCAACCATCTTAATTTATTAAACACTCATAATAGGAACTAATATTAGTATATGTTTTACACTTCTAAAAGACTTTCAGCCGGGCGTGGTGGCTCACGCCTGTAATCCCAGCACTTTGAGAGGCTGAGGCAGGTGGATCACCTGAGGTTGAGAGTTCAAGACCAGCCTGACCAACATGGAGAAACCCCATCCCTACTAAAAGTACAAAATTAGCCAGGCGTGGTGGCGGGCACCTGTAATCCCAGCTACTCGGAAGGCTGAGGCAGTAGAATCGCTTGAACCCAGGAGGCAGAGGTTGTGGTGAGCCAAGATCGTGACATTGCACTCTAGCCTGAGCAATGAGAGTGAAAATCCGTCTTTTAAAAAAAAAAAAAAAAGACTTTCATATTTGTCTTTTAATCTTCACAATCATTCTATTAGTAAAATAATTATTAAGCCATTTTACACATAATGCCACTAATTTTGAAGGAGATGAAGTAATGTGCTTTAAGCCACAGAGATAGAAGAGAGAGGATAAGAAATCAAATTAAATTTTTCTAATTCTAATTTGTGTTCTCTTCCTCACAAGTCACAGTGGCCTTTGGAGAGTCAGAGACCAGAATATGTGGATGTGCCTGAACTTGCAAAGAATTTGAACTCAAGCCCAGGTAATAATGAAAGTTTTACAGGATAGAAGAAAAGCAGAGAAAGAAGTCAATATTTTTGGTTGAGCAGAGCTGACATTCCATTTGTCAATATAATTTTTTACCTAATCTCAGAGTGCCATTTTAGCTACTATTACTCAGTTGCCAAATGTACTTTTTAACATTATAAGTAAAGTCTTGAAGTTTCTTGAATTATTGGATAAGTACCAGCCCTTAATCTCTGCAGAAATAATCTTTATGGTATTTCCCCCAAGAAAATTCATTCAGGACTTCCCAGCAACATCCATGTGAGTATGGGTATCTAGCTCCCCCATCCCAAGAATCTATTGAAATCACCAGGAGAATATTACAACAGAGACAAGCCTGCATGTGATATAAAAGAGAAGGAAAAATGCAACCCAAACAGGAAACTCTGGAGAATGCAAGTTAAAGTACAAATATACCTGATTGAAGAAAATCACTGAGGTACAATCTGCATTTACTCTTCCTGAGACAGCTGTGCAGTGTAGCAGTAAGATATCAAGGAAACTGGAACCAAACCTTCCTAATTTGGAGGGCTGTGTATCAAAAAGAGTGTTGACCATGGTAGAGAAGGACATGGCTCAACTTATAATTCAAATCAACACTACATAAAGCATGTAAGTTACAGCTTATTAACAGCACTCAACAGAAGCCCCAAGTCCCCAGGTTTGTAAAAACTGCTCCTGTCAGCTGAAAGACAGCAGGGATCCACAGAAAGAAGACCAAGAAGAAGGCAGATAAATAGTACAGCCAAACACATGAATGCCAAGCTGGACAGAAATAACGAAAGAAAGAATGGTGGTCTCTTCTGCTGAGTTTCTGTAAAGAGAAAGATAACTACACTGAAAAATACACGTCATTCAAACACTGGTAATGAGACAGATGCTAAGAAGCCATGAGGAAATGGTAGAAATTCCTACTTCGTTCAATAAGAGAAAAATTAATACTATGAGGAATAGCTGCTTATTGTTTTAGATGTGACAAAAGTAATGTGATTATATCAGTTTAAAGAGCCCTTATCTTTTACAGATACCTAAAGAAATATTTGCAGATGAATAAGATGATGTCTAGGATTCATCTCAAAATAATTGAGGGGAAAGGAGTGGGTAAGGGTATAAATGAAACAGAATTAACCATAAAGTTATAATTGTGAATCTGGATTGTAATACACATGAAGGTTCATTATACTGTTTTCTACGCTTTTATGACAAGAAGTTTAAGAAAAAAATAATTCTAGAAGAATTAAAGGTTTAAATATAAACAATGACCCCATAAAATATTAGAAAAAAAGTTGGTAAATATATGTGTATATCTAATACATTATCATACAGACAGAATCCATCCAAAAATAATTAACATATTTGACTAATGTGGAAAACTTCTATATCTACCTATAGTTACACATAGAGATTGATAAACAAATATGTATAAATTCAAAAATATTTAATAACAAGGGAAGTTGATTGTAACATGTTAAATTGTAAACAGATTATAAAACTAATGAAGCATAATTCAGAATTTTATATATTTGTATTTATTTGTTCATTTTACTAAGGGCTGGGTCACTGCAACTAAACAACTCAGAGCCTATGCCTTAGATGAAGACAGATAATAACAAACAATTCATTACATCTAAAGTGCTTATGAACTATGAATGAGTAGCATGAAAAGTTATCTAACAGGAAACTAGATCCAATTGGATTAGGAAGGGGGCAATAAGGAAGAATGACTTGATTGTTTTAGCTGACAACTCTAAGGAGTGACTGGGAGTTAACTGAAAGAAAAATGATGTAAAACTTAGATAAGAGTATATTTTTCTCATTCATGGGATGGCAGGAAATTTTAATTTTATTCAATATACTTTTCCATACTTTCAAGCAGAATATTGAATTACTTTTATCATCTGAAAAAGTACGTGGTATAAAAATTAAAATATAAAAATGAACTGGAAATTAATTTTTCTTTCTTATTATAGCTTCTTTCTCAATAACACAAATGTATTTTGTTTGAAAATTTCAAACTTCAAATTAAAAGGTAATTATTTCTTAGGAGTTTATCTTGTAAGGTGTTGGTTTTATTAATAAATTGTAAAGTAAAACAAGATTTTTGATGAAATTAAAAAAATATTTTTTATTTATCAAAACCTGGCAAAATGACTAAACATTATGCATATTGAAAGGAGGTTAGGGTAGTTGGCATGGGCACAATTCACATTGAATATAGGTGGGTATTTCTAAGTGGCAAGCAAGAAGATTAGAAATATAATGCAGAGTGAGAGAGACAAAAAAGGGAATGGGAGGAAAGTAGAGAAGAGGGAAGGGGAGAGTGGAGGAGGGGAGGAAAGAAGGGAATAGGTATATTGGTGCACAAGTTTTAGCTCACATAAGCCTGACCACACATAGTGCCAAGATTTACAAATTGCCAATACTGTAAAATAATGGTACATTTAAAACCTTTCTACTTTATTTAGAAAATAGAAAGTATTTATTTGTTTTTTCTAACACTGCTCTTGTTCATCAGCACAGGAAGAAAACCAATAAGCACTTTGGTTTGCCAACATAACTCAAGGCACATGGAGTTTTTAAGTTTACAAATTCTTCTGAGAAATATAATTTTGTCATCATAATCTCTTAAACAAGAAGTGGGAAATATTTTGTTTGCAAAGAATCTTCTTTTGTTTTTGATGCAAAGGAAAATCTAACAATAATTTTTTTTTCATTTTTCTTTTAGAAATTAAGAACATTTACATTTTCTGTCACTTTAACCTAATAGGGTGGGATTTATGCCAATATTGGGCATCACCAAGGACCATAATTTCTGTACCTGCTATCATGGAAGGCTTACTGAGTAGGATGATAGAAAAGGAAAGGCATGGTTTCAGAGTTAGACTAGTGTGGCGGTTTCTAATATTATGGAAAGTTACTTAGTCTTCCAGAGCTTTCATTTTCACCTGTAAAATCAGCTATGTCAAAGTCATATGGTATATGTGGGTAAAGTTTCAGTTTCTGGTATACAATAGATAAATCCATAAAAGAAAACCAGTTAATGTAGTGATAAACTCTTAGGTAAATATAAAAATTTTTAAACCAAACTTACTTTTGCTGTTTATTTCATCATCCTGCTTTTTGGTTAAAACTCTATGGGTATACAATAGATAAATCCATAAAAGAAAACCAGTTAATGTAGTGATAAACTCTTAGGTAAATATAAAAATTTTTAAACCAAACTTACTTTTGCTGTTTATTTCATCATCCTGCTTTTTGGTTAAAACTCTAGAAATGGCAAGATTTTTCTGTCTTTAAAGTTCTTATCTTTGTACTCTAAGGAGACTTTCACACTACCGTCTTTCATATGTTTTGATTTAAGATAACAATATTTCTATTCAGAATTGTGAAGAATAGTCTTTAAATGAAAACATAATTCTATGTGTCTGTCATATTAAATAAATAGGACCTCAAAAAATGTCACTCTCCCTAAAGTCAGGAAAAACTGTAAGTGCTCATGTTTGGTAGGCAATTTTCTTGCAATGAAATACCCTATGGTTGAATTACAGGAAAGTCTGAATGGAGAAAAGCATTAATATTAACTGAAGGAGCCCAGACTGCATTTTACTCATGAGATTTAAGCTTGAGCTGATTAAAGAGCACTTAATAAATTCACTTGGGCAAAGTTATGGCACTTGGGGGAGATTTGAAATAGGACTATAATTGTGAAAAGTTCATGGGATGCCAATTCATACCAGCGACAATAATAAAAGTGGCCAGAAGTAACAGGTCTGGGACTGTGGCTCAGATAAATTTTTCAAGGTAAAACAGCACTAAAAAGGTGATATACACAAAGACAGAATTTTCTTTCATGATTCACAGCAGCAGCAGTTTTCAAGAGACAAAGAACCTAGCAACTGAACGGATAATAGTGTGTTTGCTACTGGAAAGCAGAGGAAATAAGGGGCTGAAGATGGGAGGTTTGGAATAAAGTAGAAATGACTGAAATGCTATCTGCTTTAATATTCACTAAGAAAAATTAAAAATTTAGACTGTGTGTGGAGACCTTAGGACTACAGAGAAAGGGATTTTTCTTTCCACTTCACTTGTTGCATTACGTAGAGCAGAACAGCCTTCTGCTTAAATGGTTTGCTGCACATTCATCTATTTTGGGACAGAATATGAACATTCTAAGCTGGATAAATTCATCCTGTCTCAATGGCGTGTCTGATGTAATATTTATAACCCATTACATTAAAAGAAACTTCTGTATCCTTTATCCACAATTTGCAGGTGTTAGGCATCCTTAAACCAAAGGTCACTTGACTCTTATTAGAGCAGTTCTCTGTATTTATGAATCACCTTGAAATCTGTTAAAAAGGAAGATTCTTAATTCCCAACCTCCAGGAATTTTGATTCAGTAACTCCAAGGTAAGGCATAGTTAAGAAATACCCAACCTGAAGTGACTCCAAAACCAGATGGTCCACAGACTGAAGCCATACCTTAGCGAATAGCAGAGTCTTTGCTCATCCATTTTTTAAAGAGAAAAATTAGAAGTTCATTTGGATCCTAATTGTTCAACTTTTATTTTACCCCATAATTCTTCAACTAAACAATAAATTAAAAATAAGAATCAATAATGGATGTTAAAATCAATGGGTAAAAGTTTGATAAGAAACAGTTTATTTTCATAATCTCAAATCATCTCTGTAGGAAATATAATAATTAACAATTTATAAGTAAGAAATAATTGTAATTGACTTTACAGTGAAGAATCTGGTAGACACCATTTTTAAACTTCTAAAATTTAACATTAACATTAATGAGACAAATAACATCATATTAAGTAGCGCCTCAAGTCTGATACTTCTGCCAAAATTGCATAATGTGAATTGAATCATGAGGAAATACTTAACAAATATGTAATAAAATTAACCAGACTCCACACTTCAAAAATATTAAGTCACGAAAGACAAGGAAAGATTGATAAATTGTTCTAGACTGAAGAGACTGAAGGAGGCTAAGAAGACTTGACAACTAAATCCTGTGCATGATCCCAGATTGAAAGTTGTATCAGAAAGGAAAGAGACAAAAGAGGAGGTTTTGTTTGATTGATTGATTTTGTATTTGCTTTGTTCAATCAATGACATCATTAGGATAGTAGAAAAAATGTGAATGGAGTCTTAGGGTAAGGTGGTTGTATTCTACCAATGTTAATTTTCTGATTTTTATGGATATACTATGGTAACGTAGGAGAGTATCTTTAAAAAAATTAGACACTGAGCAATTTATAGATAATGAGACATTATATCAAAAAACATTTTCAAATGGTACAAAAATATAGAAAAAGCTAGACAGACAGACTGATAGAGACACAGAGAGAATGTTAAGGAAATGTGGCCAAATATTAACAACAGTGGAACCTGAGTAGAGGGTATGTAGGTGTTATACTGTTGTACAACTTTTCCGTGACTTTGAAATTACTTCAAAATAAAAAGTAGAGAGACAATGAGAGAGAGAGAAAGCAATTCCAAATTCATCATTATAAAACAGCAACACGAATCCCTGGTGGAAGTAAGGCACCAGGTTTTCTATTTATTCAACCTTATGAAACATAAAAGAGATACATCTAATAAATACATGTATAAAGTCATAAACATTGAAAGTCAAAGATATTATCTGGCAAATATTAACCAAAACAAACAAGCGTAGGTATGTTAATGACAAAGAAAGCATTAAATAAAAAGCATTGTAAGAAATAAGGGGAGTTATAATGGAATGATTGATTCATCAGTTCTAAATATATATATGTACCTAATTCCATAGCATAAAAATATAAGACATAAAGCAAAAACTGCATAATTCCAGGTAGAAACAGATAAGTTCACACTGAAAGAGATTTTAACATATCACTCTGAAACCAATAGGTCAAGCAAACAGGAGTCAGTAAGTACATGGAAATGTATACAACACTGGCAAGCTTGATCTATGAAGCTACATGGAATACTGCACTCCATGCCTGTAGAATACACATCATTGTGAAGCACATATGGAACATTTGTAAAAATTTCCTTAATATTACACCATACATATAACAAGTTTCATTACATTTTAAAGGATTGGTATCATCCAGACCACATTCTCTGACCAAATTGCAACTAAACAAAAAATCAATAACTATATGATAACTAGATAAATTATATATACTTGGAATCCCCTTTATGTGAGAATTCCGGATCTAGTTTACCACCATCCCCATTAATCCCTATTGAGCCAGAACTGAAGGCAGAATGAAGTGGCTATTCATTATTATGCCACTAGTTCTGTTGGTTTCTTAGAGTAAACAGTTTTTCTTGATACCCGTATCACTATATAAAATGGGGTGAAGACGGACAAACCAAGGGGAATATGTGTTTTTAAAAAATGGGACTATAATATGTTCATTATGCAAAGAAGGTATCAGAAGAATATGACTAATGCATCATTATGAGATGACCCAAGATAAGAACTATTATCAATAAACAGACATGATGAGTGATGAAAAATAAATCAACTTTAAAGGACTGAAATTTCTAAGCATATTAAAGTGGATAAAATAAGCAATGCTATCATGCAATGCCATTATGTATTAAGTGAATGTTTCCTGGGACTTCAAAACCTTTTGCAGTTGGTAAGCTTATTTCTATAAACTGTCTACAGAATGCATTAGAAATTAGGTGCATCAACCAGAAACAATCAATTGCAAAAATATATCTAGCCAGAAATGCTGTAGTTCAATGTATTGTAGACTTAGCTAAGAACTTACAGGACACAATGCGTGAAGAAGTTAAATCTTTTGTGGCATATTCTATGGCAGCTGATGAAAGCACAGATATAAATAATACCACCCAATTAGCTATATTTATTCATGATGTCGAAGAGAATTTTGATGTGACCGAAGGACTTTTGGGCAGGATGCCCATGCTAGAAATAACATCAGGAAATGACTTGCTTTTGTGTGTTAGGAAAATGTCCATGTTGGTCTACTCAAAATTAGTAGTCAAGACTACAGCCAGTGATCCTGTAATGGTCAGTGATATACAAGTTTAATTCAAGGTAACAACATGTTCCTAGGTTATGGAACATAAGCCTGACCAATGCATCACTCACCAGGGAGATCTTTAAAGTCAAAAATGAAACTCATCGTCAAGGTAGCCATTACCATATGGACTGTCTGAATCACAGGCAACATGGTGATTGGCTTGATGAATTAGAGCCTGCACTACTTGAAAGCAGCTGGCTTAGTGGTGACATGAGACTAAAGAGAACTTTTTAACTATTCAAAGAAACTTGCTTGTGTTACCCAAGGAAAACTTCCAGCCTCTGTTCCCCAGTCAAAACTGGATCAGACTTGATCTTCTTGGTTGATATTATACCCGATCTAAATCCTAAATATTTTTTTGAATCAGTGTTCAAATATACTTTCCACAAAATGTATGACTCTATTCACTTATTTGCAGAAAAATTGTGGCTTTGGGAAGATCTTTGCTAAGGTATAATAATTACAACTAGCCCACCTTTCTGCCCCAAAATTGGTTTTCAGAAATGAAAGTATAGCCTCAACTACATTCTCAAAATTGTACAGTTAAGAACTGACTTTCAAAATATATTACCTGACTCTACATTTTATAAAAATTACCTGATATTTTGCAGTTTGCTTTCTTCTGTGAATGAAGAAGCAAGTGAGAGATACTGAGCTGGAGTACAACAAAACTGAAAAACAAATATGATGATATTAAAAAATCAGAAGTCCACAAGTACATCAGATAAAGTTGTGCTAAATGCAAAAACAACCAAGCCAAAATACTATCCATATTCAGAATTCCCTATTTTAGTTGTTTTTAAATTATGAAAATGAATAAAACTGAACATTGCCCTATTTAAAAATATCACAGTTGAATGTTTTTTGTATACTGAAATTCAAAATGCAAGACATACAGTCATATTTTTGTCCCATAAAACAACACTCTAAGGGTGGTTCCAAGTCAACAAAATAAAAATTATAAAAGATAATACATGAGTATGATGTTCTATTTGCAATTTTTATTTTGGAATTTAAGAAAAATTCTCAATTTTATATGTGTCTATGTTACGTGTTTTCATTTTGCATCACTTATGTTACCTATATGACTCTTTTAATCATCCCAGTAGTCTCAGTCACTTTTTTTACCTCCTCATCTACATTTTCAACTATCTATTAGACACCAATATTTTTAGATGTCTATGGCATATTAAACTCAACATCTCTAAAACTGAACTTAGAAGACTTGCCTCAGTAATTCAAGTTCCTTAGATAGCACCTTTAACCAGATATTACATTCAAACTGATTCCAAATCTGCATTTCACCTAGAATATACTTCCTTCTCTATCATTCAGTGCAGCCAGCTTTCTTGATAATGGCTTGCACGTCTATGTTCTCCTCTCTGGTCACATTGCCTTTGTTTAGTTATCAAACATTCTCAGATTGAGTTTTTGCAATGTCTTCTTTGAAAGACTTCCTGCCTTTAAATTCTCCAATCTCATTCCATCCTGTACACTATTCCACAGTAAATTGTCTTCAGTGTACTGATGATCAGGTCCCTACTCTGCTCACATGCTAATATTGATCTTGCACTGTTTTTGACCACCTATAGTATAAAGGTTGTGCTTCATCCCCTACCAGAGTCACTGTGGTCAGCTCCCACGGAATTCTCATGATGCTGATGCCCACAGCACCTCACCTTGCATATTTTTAAGTAACTAGCTGATCATATGATGCATTGCAATGGTATTGTACCTTTTTCTCAAATTCTTATCTTAGCTCATGACTGGAAGGCTCTTGGGCTCCATTTCCACGTGTCGAAATATTAGCTTCCTCTGAGATTCATCTCAAAATGCCTCGTTTATGAAGTCTACATTGACCCACCCAACTGAAATAGCTATCTATCACTTAGGTAATCCTATTATAACTTATCCATCAATTTAGCAATTACTACTCACTGTGTTACAATAACTTGTATCAATTTCCTCTTATGCCTTCCAGACCAAAAATTTCTTATAAACAAAATTTGTTTCTGACTTAATTTTGAGTCTCAGTGATTCTCTCTTCAAAATTTGTCAGTGAATTTGCTGAATTGAGGTTGGATGTTAAAGTAGGAGGAAATGGACCTTTAAATGATCAACAGAGGCAGCTTTTGGTCAATAAACTGAAACAATTTCCAAAATTCTACTGGTATTTTCAGTATGTGAATAAAGAAGACATTTGCCATTATTTGGCTACTCTGCATCTTCCCCCTTCCTACCAGCACTTTGATTGTTCAGAGGAATCACCGAGCCTCCCATTATATGCAGTCTTCATAGTTGGGTAATTCAAGATTTTGGCTTCTCTGCTCCCCCTAACAGTATCTGAGCAAGAGCAAATGGCCTAATGTTAGCCTATTGGATGCTCACTCCTGGTGCTTAAATCTTGATTCAGTGATGAAAGAATGGAGAAGACTGGAAGTTATTCATTATGTGGTTGTAGCAGAAGCAATGAAACAATGGTGATAATACTGGCATCCTGGCAAGAGTGCTCAGCCCCAAAGCCATTGCTACGCCCCCAGTACCTTTCCTGGTTCTCCAGATTCCCCTAGGTTCATGCCTCCTTTTTCAAGCACCCAGGGACTCTGTAAACCTGACAATATCCTTCCAACAAATTTATTTGTTCTTATTACCTAGGGATGGTGTTTATAGCTTACAACTAAGAATCTTTCCTAATACACCATGTATATTTATTTTCTGCAGATAAATGTGTAGCTACTATTCTGACTCTTACAAGAATATATGCTGCCTTCCAAATAATAACTGTTATGTTAAAGTTTCCAGGCTGTAGTTTGCAAAGCGAGGAACCAATGATGTCATGATTCCGTGCACATTACAGCTATTCAGTAATTCTTTTTTATCATATTCTGAGTACTCATTAAAGAAGCTTTATAGAAAGTTGTCAGTAACAGCCAAGAAAATGAAGATGATTTCAAATAAAATGTCTCCCTTTCTTAATTATTGTATAGACATAATTCTTTCCTTACAAAGTAAGTACAGACTGCTGCTAATTCTATCTGGTGACCTGGAGCAGTAAAGACATGTAAGAGCACTATCTTTCCTTGATAGTTCCCTCTTCTTTCTGGCAATGGCAACAAGGAGGAAGTGAAAGCAGAGCATGTACGATTTTTAGGGCAATGAAACTACTTTGATATTATAAAGGCGCATATGCCATTATATATTTGTCCAAACGCACAGAATGTACAACACCAAGAGTGGACCCTAATGTAAACTGTGGACTTTGGGTGATAACAATGTGTTAATGTAGGTTCATCAGTTGTAATAAATGTACCATTCTGGTAGGGGATGTTGACAATAGGAGAGGCTGTGCATGTTGGAGGGCAGGAGAAATATGGAAGGGAAATCTCTGTATCTTCTGTTCAGTTATGCTGTAAACAACTGCTCTAAAACATAAACCTTATTAAAAAATAAAAAAGAAGTGAAGCAAGTACCCTCTGAGACAGAACTCCTTGAGTTTCCCTTTGAAATTCTTACTTCTTTCTCCTCCTTCTCACACACCTTGTCAAGCTGTAATAGTACCTCCTGAATGGAAGTTGAAAACTGCTAGGATATTAAGGTGAATCTGCAAGATCCAGCTAAGCTTAAAATTTCACTATTTTAACCTATTTTTATTTCAGATTCAGGAATAGTATAATATTTGACTCATTTGGAGATTTTTCATACCTCTTTTGGCAGGAAAAAAATTAATTTAAAAAAGATTTTATGAACCGAACCTCACAGTTGTAAAACATGTTTGACAGGCTCTTAATTTGGTTTCTTATCAATTCCTTTTAAATATTGTTTTTCCCCACAATTGAAATGAAAATTTTCATAAGACACGATTTGTTTCTCAGCACTTTGATATAGAGTCTAACAACTTTTTGCCAAAGTGTGACAAAACATGGGGACTGAGTACTTGTAAGTAATCAGTATACGGCTGACTGATTAATTGATCATCTTGTCATCTTGATTATGATATGAAATTGCATGTCTGGCTTGAGAGAAGCCTTATATGGGACCTGAATACTTCCTCAGAATGGTGATAAAATAAGACTATACCTATATGCCTCTTGCATATTTCAACCAAGTTATTTTCATGCCCTTTGTTTTACCTAAAACAGGAAACTGTAACCATTAGCCCATGGGCTAAAACTAGAGTGCCTCCTGGTTTTGTAAATAAAGTTTTATTAGAACACAGTGACACTCCTTCATTTATATATTGTCTTATGGCTGCTTTCACACTAAAATGGCAGAGTTGAGTAGTTGCAACAGAGACCATGTGACCCACAGAGCTGAAAATATTTATCGTCCAGCTCTTTACAGAAAATTCTTGTTGCACCCTGTCCTAGAGTATAGTCTCCCCCATCAAGAATGGTACATGGAAAACCTAGATTAGCACAATGCTTCCTGACAATTCATATAGAAGACCATTATTTCACCCAAAAAAAAAAAAAAACATGAATCAGGTTTCAGTGAAGTGTCACAGCCTGTGCTAGTCACTGAGTCCATCCGGTAACAAAAACAAAACAAAACAATACAAGTACTTGATTCTTACCCTCATGGAGCTTATGGTCTAGGGTGGAATCACTGATATTGAGGCAGTGGTCAGCAAGAAGCTGTTCAGAGCACAATGGAGTTGTAAGGACACATCTACAGGCAGCTCATTCCTTCTAATGAAAACACTGGTCTGCAGTTAAGTCCTGCCATGCTGTCCTGAAGGTGAGAGGGGAGAGAAGGGTGGGACAACACAGCCAGCACCGATTCTCCTTTCCTCTGAATTAAGTTAGTGGGTTGGTGGCAGGTAGGAGACACAAGTAAAGTATTTTGTTTGAGAATGGCAGAGTTTAAATTCAGGCACTAGCAGGAAGGTAGTTTTTCTAAAGTGTTCCCATGGCTGCTTTCAGTAAAGTCCTCATTAGCCTTGATGTGGGTTTCTTCTGATAATGCCCTTTACCCTGACTTGGAGAGACTGCAGCTTTTAAAGAGGCAGTTCAGTCCCCACTGTGGCTCAGTCCTTGGCCTAATTTAGGTAGTACAATAATTCTCTCCAACTGTGAAGATGATGAGATAGTTTTTCTGTGATTTCTTGTTTGACAATTGGTGACCAAAACTTAGAAGCAAACCACCCAGCCTGGGAGTTTTTGGACTCTGCTGCAACTAAGCTGGTGTCTTCCTGATATTACAGGCTCTTATCAGGGCTGGTCCAGAAGCTAAACATTCCTGCTGCCCCCATACCTACCCACTTTGAAAAATTACAGAGTTTAGAACTTGAAAGTTCTGATAAATAATCTGACTTAACCCCAATATTTGATTAAAAAAAAAAAAAAAAAACAGAAAAAATGAGACCCTAAAAAGCTCAATGGTTTACATTTGACAAATGTCATTTAAGGGATGAAGAAACAGAATTTCAATGCAATGTGATTTATTAATGAGTGAAACTTGTTTAAAAGTTGAAGACATGAAGTATACCATTTTAAGGTATATGGAAGAGTACCTCCTAAGGTATGTATACTCTTTCAAGAACTTGATTCCATGTGGATCATGGCATTACAAACGACCTCTGAAATGCCATTTTTACCCAAACAGAAAGTTGTTTACCCATGGCCCTAGCCACCTGTCTGGGCTATCTCATTGAGAGTATACACTTGCTAAACTTTCACGCTGAATATCATTACTGAAGAAATACTGAAAATATCCATCCTGATGTCAGATCTATTCTGCAACCTTAACAACAGGATATTTGAGACTAAGCCATCCAAAGAATCATCTGTGCCCTTGAATATTAAGTATGCCTTTTACAAAGTAATGTAATGAGAATAGTGTATAGTCATTTGTACTTTTGCCCATCAAGAAATATTACTTTTGTGCATTCATGTCCTTAGCCCACTTTTTGATGGGGCTGTTTATTTTTTTCTTGCTAATTTGTTTGAGTTCATTGTAGATTATGGATATTAGTCCTTAATCAGATGTATAGATTGTGAAGATTTTCTCCCACTCCTGGATTGTCTGTTTACTCTGCTGACTGTCCTTTTGCCATGCAAAAGTTCTTTAGTTTAATTAAGTCCCACCATTTGCCTTTGTTTTTATTGCATCTGCTTTTGGGTTCTTGGTCATGGAATCCAATGGCATTCACAGCAACCTGGATGGGATTGGAGACTATTATTCAAAGTGAAGTAACTCAGGAATGGAAAACCAAACATCATGTGTTCTCATTCATAAGTCGGAGCTAAGCTATGAGGATGCAAAGGCATGAGAATGACACAATGAACTTTAAGGACTCAGGGGGAAAGGGAGGAAAAGGGGTAAGGAACAAGATACTACAAATTTGGTTCAGTGTACACTGCTCAGGTGATAGGTGCACTAAAATCTCACAAATCACCACTAAAGAACTTACTCATGGCCAGGTGCGGTGGCTCACACATGCAGTCCCAGTACTTTGGGAGGCCGAAGCAGGCGGATCACCTGAGGTTGGGAGTTCGAGATCAGCCTAACTAATATGGAGAAACCCTATCTCTACTAAAAATACAATAAATTAGCCAGGTGTGGTGGTGCATGCCTGTAATCCCAGCTACTCGGGAGGCTGAGGTAGGAGAATCACTTGAACCTGGAAGGTGGAGGTTGCAGTGAACGGAGATCACGCTATTGCACTCCAGCTTGGGCAATAAGAGCAAAACTCTATCTCGAAAAAAAAAAGAAAAAAAGAACTTACTCACGTAATTGAATATTGCCTGTTTCCCAAAAACCTATGGAAATAAAAAAAACTTTCTTAAAAAGAAAAAAATGTATTACTTTCAATGACAAAGCCATTGTTACTTTTGTACTGACCTAATATCTACAAAATTAATGACACAGTTCATTCATTCAATCACTAGCCGATGTAAATTCTTGTATGATGTGTTTTGCCACATCTCACCTTTAGAAGCAGGGATCTGGGAGACAGATGATTGATATATGGACGGTAGATGGATAGACAGACAGCATAAATAATAAAAGAGAAGGATAGGAAGAAAGGCAAGGAGAAAGAAGAGAAGTGATAAAAGGAAGAAGAGAGGCCAAATATTCTGGATTTATTTAGAAGTCTCCACCTTGGAGAACATAAATATAAATTTTGTCACAATATTCATTAATTTTATGCTGGTTTATCTCTCTGTTTTTTAAATGACAGCTTGGATTTCATATATTTCCAATTATATGCAGTTACTGAATTTGTTTGGTTCAGCTGAAAACTTTGGTCCCCTCTTTGTTCCAAGGCCCTTCTTAACCCCCAGTGCAAAGTAGGCATATGAGGTGGGAAAGAGGACGCGACTGCCCACAGTGAACCTCCACTTCATCACGTAAGCCATTTCCCACTGTTATTAGAAACAGGCACTGAGAGAAAATAAGATAAACAAGGTGGGCTTGTATAATTGGCCATATGATGGTGCAGGATGGTGCTGACTTTCCGCTGGTTAAATCGATCTCCATCTCCTGCCGGGGGCCCAAGGTGGTGGGCTCCATATGGATGTGAATGTTTTCTTAGGGTAATGTTCAGTATCACTCCAGCTTCCTCTTTCTTTGAGGATATTTTCAGAGAAGAGACACTACCTCTTCTGTCAGCCCTGCCAAAAGCATGTACCCATAAATCTCAGGGTTTGAGGAAACCACTGCTTTCCTGAGCATCCATCCAGACTGTCCTATGGCCCAGGGCCCTTCTGTAACCTCCTTACTCCTTCATGTGGGCTCTCTGGAAACACTAGAATCCTCTGCTCCATCCTTTGAGAGCCACAGGGACTGGGCACAGTATGCCACCAGCTTGTTAAACCCTTCCCTATGAGCTATTCAGTACAGGTTCCTTCAGAGCCATTTATGTAAGAAGTAGATATCAGCATCCATCGCTATGCTCATGTTTACCACCAAACTTTAAGGATGCTCATGTCAGGCTCTATAAAGAGTCTTCTCACCCTCCTCACCACCTAGCTGTTGCTGAGGCAGCACTGAGTAGGTGTAGACTACTTATGCAGAAGCAATTGGTTAGGGGTTGTTGCCAATCTCTGTATCTGGCAGCACCCTAAACATTCATGCATAATTCTCTTGGAAACCCCTTCATTTGCTTTAGAGAATAGAGAGGTCTTTCACTACAGGACTGTAGTCCACATACGGGCAATGCCTCCTCACTTCTACACATCCTCACACACCACAACTCTCAGTCTTCTCCTTGTGTGGCCTGGGGAGGGGTGGCAGGGCAGTGGTTAATGGTACTGGACATACTCCTCACCTCTCAGTAAGTCCTACAAAGGAAGTATCTGGCAGATTGGCAGGGGAGTATTAGTGCCTTTTGTTTGGGGCTTTGTGCCTACAGTATAGGAGGTCCCCAAGACCACCCTCAGACTCAGTAATTCACTAGCAGGACTCACAGAACTCAGCAAAGCTGTTGCACTCACGGTTTTGGTTTATTACAGCAAAAAGATACAGAATGACATTAGAAACAGGAAAAGGCCTAGAGAGCAGGGTCCAGGAGAGTTCCAGGCACAAACTTTCAGTTGTTCTCTTCTACTGAGCTGTGCTGACAGTGCTTACCTCTCCCAGCAATGATGTGTGGCAATATACACAGACTATTGTCAACCAAGGAAGTTTGCCAAAGTCTTGAAGTCCAAAGTTTTTATTGGGCATTGGTCAAGCAGGCACAGCTGACCTGAGTCTCCAGCCCTTGCAGAGGTAAACCTGGTATCCTCATTCCCAGCATAAATCACATTGCTAGCATAGACTATCTGGCATGACAAATGGCCCTGTAAATCAAGACACTCTTACCAGGCAGGATATCCCAAGAGCTTAGAGTTTACCTCTAAGGAGCTGGAGGCAATGGCCAAATCTTTTGTTGGGCAAGGTTAATCCCTTACTGAACAATGCCTTAGCTGCAATCGTCAAATAGGAAAAGATCCACTTGAAAGCCTGCTACATATAGAATTCTTACTGTAAGACTTTGGAGAAATTTGAAGACCTGCCATTGGAGAGTGTTACTTAGGATATTAAGAGGTTCTGCAGCCAAGCTAAGCCACTTTCTGTTTTAGATTCAAGTTTATCCTTACAATTTCATTGAAGGTAAAAAAGATTCTGTAGCTACTAAATAGTTCAAACTTGTGTATAAAAACTGGTGCAAAAAGAAAAACTTGGAGGGGTTACAATGCTGAGTGCTGCAGAAGCAAGAGTAGCAGAACACAGATGTCATGATACCATGCCTATACTTTCACCACCACAGGACATTTGAGTGCTTCCTCATGAGAAAGATGGCACCTATCACGTGCCTAGCATTGAACGTGCTGATAAATGGATGCAAAGGCAAGCATAAGGTGTGGTTTTTGCATTTGGGGTGCTCTTGGAGTTACAAACCACAGAACAGATAATTAGAATAAGAAAGCACATATTTTAGTCAAATATTCCAAAAGAAGTTAGAGAAAATAAACATCACCAAAGCATTGGTTTCTCAGAAGCAGTGATACTGTTGTCTGCTGCTCATATTCCTCTGCAAAGAGGCATAGCCATAAACTCTTTTCTCCACCATTCAAAACTGACAAATACACACAATCTTCTAATAACTATTTCTTTTTCTATTTAAGTCTCACTTAACTTCACATCTATTGTTAAGCTTTTTTATATTTTTCCTGTTCTTATACTTTCTGCATGTCTCTTACAATTTTATGACAATATTTATTATTACTTATTATTCCAATTATATTTATTTCAGCTGACATTTCTCATAGAAGTTATAAGAAACTATGCTTAGCTTATTTTGGACCATCTGTCTTCTCAAAAAATATTAATTTTTCTCATCGTCCTTACTCAAAGGACTCAGTTCTGGAGCCTCAAAATCTTAATAGTTGAAGATGTAAAGGGAACTATTAATAAAGCAATGTACCAAACTATCAAACAGGAAACAGTATTTGTCATTGATGATCTATTTTTTTCCTGCAGCAAATCTATATTCATTTATTCATCAAATATTCACTAATGGTCCATTCGATTTTGACTATTACTCTGAATTCTCGATATACAGCAGAAATGTGAATATTAATAAGTCACATAAAGTCTCTGCTCTCATGAGGCTTACCGTCTCATTGAAGGGGTCAGAAAATAAATGAGTAATCAAATAAATAAACAAAATAATCTCAGATAAGAATATGTTCTAATGATGACCATAAAATAGAGTGACATAATAGAGAGTTGACTGAGAAATATGATAGCTAATATAGATCTGGCCTTCAGAGGAATATCTCACTTAGGAGGTGACATTGAACTTAATCCTAAATGATGAGAAACCTGGAATGGGGAAATCAAATCTGGGGACAGTGAAGTTAAAGCAAAAGAAATAGCAGATACAAGGCCTGTGATGGAAAAGAGCTGGTGGGTGTGAGAAACAGAAACATGGCTGGTGCATATAAAAAGCATTGAGCAAGGGAGAGAGAGCCGTAAGCTGAGTCACAAAAGTAGGCAGAGACCAGAAAGTTAGGGTTTTGCAGACAATCATTAGAGTTTGGATTGTATCCTAAGTGCAAAGAGAAGTCACCAAAGAGCTATCTATGGCTGGGTGTGTGTGGCTCAAACCAGCACTTTGGGAGACTGAGGCAGAAGGATATCTTGATGCCAGGTGTTTGAAATCAACCTGAGCAACACAGCAAGACCCCCATTTCTACCATAATTTTTTAAAATGAGTCATGTGTGGTGGTGAACATCTGTAATCCTAGTTACTCAGAAGGCTGAAAGTGGGAGGATTACTTGAGCCCATGAGTTTGAGATTGCAGTGAGCTATGATTGTTGCACTGCAGCCTGAGTGATAGAGCAAGATCCTGTCTCAAAAAGAAGAGGAAGAAGGAGAAAGAGAAAGAGGAGAAGGAGGAGGAAGAAGAAAGTTTTATACTACAAAGTTGCATTATTACTTTTTAATTCCTTGACTTCTCTGTAGAAAACAGATTGAATAGAGACAAATGTGAGAGCAGGTGGCCAGTTGGGGGTCTACAGCAATAATTTAGGTGGCTTGGGCTAGGTAATAGCAATGGAGATTCAGAGGCAAGTCAGTGTAATTATGGGGATAGAAAACAGAACTACCTGTATTCATTCATCTTCACACTGCTATAAAGATACTACCTGAGACTGGGTAATTTATAAACAAAAGAGGTTTAATAGGTTAAATTGATTCACATTTCTGCATGGCTGGGGAGGCCTCAGAAAACTTACAATCATAATGAAGGTGAAGGGGAAGCAACGCACATCTTACAGGGCAGCAGGAGAGAGTGAGAGAGAGAGAGAGTAGGGGGAAGTGTCAGACACTAATCAAGCAACCAGATCTTGTCAGAACTCACTAACTATCATGAGAACAGCAAGGGGGACTCTGACCCCATGATCCAGTCACCTCTCACCAAGTTCCTCCCTCAACATGAGGGAATTACAATTTGAGATGAGACTTGAGTGGGAACACAGAGTCACACCATATCATTCTGCCCCTGGCCCCCCAAAATCTCAAGTCCTTTTCACATTTCAAAACCAATCATGCCTTCCCAATAGTCCCCCAAAGTCTTAACTCATTCCAGCATTAATGATAACCCAAATATCAACCCAAAAATGATGACTTTTGGGATGTTAACCCAAAAGCCAACATCCAAAGTGTCATCTGAGACAAGGCAAGTTCCTTCAGCCTATGAGCATGTAAAATAAAAAACAAGTTAGCTACTTCCAAGATACAAAGGGGGCACAGGCATTGTGTAAAAAGTTCCTGCTACAACAGGGAGAAATTGACCAAAACAAAGGGGCCAAAGACCCCATGAATATCTGAAACCCCAGCCAGGCAGTCATTAAATCTTAAAGCTCCAATAACTTCTTTGATTCCATGTCTCACATCCAGGCCATGCTAATGGAAGAGGTGGGCTCCCAAGGCCCTGGGCAACTCCACCCCTATAGCCCCACAGCTGCTTTCATGGGCTGGCATTGGGTGCTGCAACCTTTCCGGGCACACAGTGCAAGCTGTCAGCGGATCTGGGGTCTGAAGGATGGTGGTCCACTTCACACAGCTCCATTAGGCAGTGCCAAAGTGTGGATTCTGTGTGGGGGCTCCAGTCTAACATTTCCCTTCCACATTGCCCTAACAGAGGTTCATCATGAGGGCTCTGCCCCTGCAGCAGACTTCTGCCTGGACATCCAGGCATTTTTATACATCCTCTGAAATTTAGGCAGTGGTTTCCAAACCTCAATTCTTGCCTTCTGCACACCTGCAGGCCCAACACCATGTGGAAGCTGCCAAAGCTTGAGACTTGCATACTCTGAAGCAATGGCCCAAGTTCCAAGTTGTCCCCTTTTAGCCACAGCAGGAGCTAGAGCAGCTGGAACACAGGGCATCAAGTCATGAGGCTGCACAGAGCAGCAGAGCCCAGGACCTTGCCCCCAAAACCATTCTTCTCTTTTAAGCCTCCAGGGCTGCGATGGGAGGGGCTGCCATGCAGGTCTCTGATATGACATGCCCTGGAGACATTTTCCCCATTATCTTGGCTATTAACATTCAGCATCTCTTATGCATATTTCTGCAGCTGGCTTGAATTCCTCCCCAGAAAATAGGATTTTTCTGTATTACCACATGGTCAGACTGCAAATTTTCCAAACCTTTATGCTCTACTTCTCTTGTATACATAAGTTCCAATTTCTTTTTTTTTTTTTTTTAATTTATTTATTATTATTAAACTTCAAGTTGTAGGGTACATGTGCACAACGTGCAGGTTTGCTACATATGTATACTTGTGCCATGTTGGTGTGCTGCACCCATCAACTCGTCATTTACATCAGGTATAACTCCCAATGCAATCCCTCCCCCCTCCCCCCTCCCCATGATAGGCCCCGGTGTGTGATGTTCCCCTTCCCGAGTCCAAGTGATCTCATTGTTCAGTTCCCGCCTATGAGTGAGAACATGCGGTGTTTGGTTTTCTGTTCTTGTGATAGTTTGCTGAGAATGATGGTTTCTAGCTGCATCCATGTCCCTACAAAGGACACAAACTCATCCTTTTTTATGGCTGCATAGTATTCCATGGTGTATATGTGCCACATTTTCTTAATCCAATCTGTCACTGATGGACATTTGGGTTGATTCCAAGTCTTTGCTATTGTGAATAGTGCTGCAATAAACATACGTGTGCATGTGTATAAGTTCCAATTTCAAACCATGTCTTTGTGAATGCATATAACTGAACACTTTCAGGAAAAGTAAGATCATCTCTCAAATGTTTTCCTGCTTACAAATTTCTTCCACCAGATACCCTAAATTATCTCTCTCAAGTTCAACGTTCCACAGGTTTCTAGTGCAGGGGCAAAATGCTGCCAGTTTATTTGCTAAAGCATAACAAGAGTCACCATTGCTCCAATTTTCAATAAGTTCCTCATCTTCATCTGAGACCACCTCAGCCTGGACTTCATTGCTAATATGAATCAGGATTTTTGTCAAAACCATTCAACAAGTCTCTAGGAAGCTCCAAACTTTTCCACGTCTTCCTGTCGTCTTCTAAGCCCTCCAAACTGTTTTAACCTCTGCCTGTTACCCAGTTCCAAAGCTGCGTCCACATTTTTAGGTATCTTTTATAGTAGTGCCCCACTATTCCAATACCAATTCTCTGTATTACTCTGTTTTCACAGTATTATAAAGATACTACCTGAGGCTGGGTAATTTATAAGCAAAAGGTGTTTAACTGACTCACAGTTCCACATGACTAGGGATGCCTCAGAAAATTTTACAATCATGGTGGAAATCATGGTGGAAGACAAGGCATGTCTTACATGGCGGCAGGAGAGAGAGAGAGAGAGAAGGGGGGAAGCACCAGACATTTATCAAACAACCAGATCTTGTGAGAACTCACTCACTGTCATGAGAACAGCAAAAGGGAAATACACTCCCATGATCCAGTCACTTCCCACCAGGTGCCTCCCTTGACATGTAGCAATTCGAGATAAATTTGGGGTGACACAGAACTAAAGCATATCAGATAGATTGAGGGAGGAGAGTAGAGAGAAACTGAAAATGACTCCTAAGTTTAGAGCTTGAACAAATGGGTAGATGCTAATGTCCTTCACTGAAATGGAGAAGCCTTGAGGAGAAAACAAGTTGGGTAGCAAGTGAAAGCAGGAAGGTTCTTATTTTTAATTTGATGGTTTCATTTGTTTTGTTTGTTGGTCATTATAAATATGAAACGCTAAAGAGATATCCAATGAAGACAAAAACAGTTACATGAGTTGAAATTGGAATCAAGAGAAGAAATATAAATTAGAGCACTGTCAACATCATAAAAATTATACTTAATGCTATGAGACTGGTGAAGCTCACCTAATTTTTTGATAAATAAAGTAAACCATAAGTTGTTTTTATGTTAGTGGCAGTAGATCTTTCATCCATATATTCTGATTCCATCTAAGGGTTTATTGAGGTAATTGGTCCATAATCATAAGACAACTTTCTGGGGTTAAAAGTGTAATGGAGGCCATTTACCAGAGCAAAGGTTCTGGTGGATATTTGCATCAAAGCTGTGATTTTGGCTTCATGAACATTACCCTCTAGTCAGTCAACAGTGCTAAATGCAGACAAATTTCTTAAGGGAAGTATTTGTTCTTTTTAGCTTTTAAATAATCGAAAACAACAGAAGAGCAATTATCATTAAATAGAGTTTTCAAATAAGCAAAAACAAGAAAGTATTGATTTCTGAATTTATAGAGGGACGCTGTTGCTTTTAAATAGAAGTGACATAATTTTTAATAAACTACAAATGTTCCTCAAATCTGGATCACAAGATCTAGACTTACTTTACTCTATTTTAATTCTTTGCTTATTCCTTTAAATTATAGATGACATTTCAGTGAGAAAAAGCAATAGAATTGGACCACTGCAGACTAACCTGAACTAAAATGATTTGAGACTTTATAACAGGCAAAAATGAAACATTTTTATTAGCAAAATTGCCACATTTTAACTCTGGCTGCCCTGAATTTTATTCTTGAGTCTTTGACCATTAAAGCAATGCTTGTCAATCTCTCTTCACTGATGATATGATTCTATACAAAGAAAATCCTAAAGATTCCTTCAAAGGCTCCTGGAAGTGATAAATAATTTCAGTAAAGTTTCAGTATACAAAATCAATGTGCAAAACTCAGTAGCATTTCTATACACCAATAACATTCAAGCTGAAGGCCAAATCAAGAATATAATCCCATTTACAGTAGCCACACCAAAAATAATAATAATACCTGGGAATATATCTAACCAAGGAGTTAAAAGCCCCCTACTACAAGGAAAACTACAAAACAACACTGAAAAAAATCATAGATGACATAAACAAATGGAAAAATATTCCATGCTCATGGATTGGAAGAATCAACATTATTAAAAAGGCCATACTGCCCAAAGTCATCTACAGATTCAACACTATTCCTATCAAACTACCAGCATCATTGTTCAGAGAATTAGAAAAAACTATTATAAAATTCCTGTGGAACCAAAAATGAGCCCAAATTGCCAAAGCAATCCTAAGCAAAAAAGAACAAAGCCAGAGGCCTATATTACCCACTTAGCACAACAGCATAAAGCTACTGTAACCAAAACAGCATCGTACTGATACAACAACAGATACACAGATTAAGGGAACAGGTTAGAGAACCCAGAAATAAACTGCATTTCTACAACCATCTGATCTTTGACAAAGTCAACAAAAATAAGCAATGGGGAAAAGACTTCCTATTCAATAAGTGGTGCTGGGATAGCTGTCTAGCTATATGCAGAAATATGAAAGTGGACTCCTACCTTTCACCATACACAAAAATTAATTCAAGATGGATTAAAGACTAAATGTAAGACCTCAAACTTTAAGAATCCTAGAAGAAAACCTAGGAAAAACCATTCTGGACATTGGCCTTGGAAAAGAATTTATGACTTAAGTCCTCAAAACCAATTGCAACAAAAACAAAAATTGGCAAGCGAGACCTAATTAAGTGAAACAGCTTCTGCACAGCAAAAGAAACTATCAACAACTTACAGAATAAGAGAAAATATTCATAACCTATGCATCTGACAATAGACTAATATCCAAGATCTATAAAGAACCCAAACTAAAACAAATAACCTCATTAAAAAATGAATTAAGACATGAACAGACACTTCTCAAAAGAAGACATACAAGCAGCCAACAAACATAAGAAACACACATGAAAAACAAACATGAAAAAAGGTCATCATTAATCATCAGAAAAATGCAAATCAAAACCACAATGAGATATTATCTCACACCAGTCAGAATGGCTACTATTCTGACTAAATCTAAAATAAAGTTGAAATTATAAGAAATAAAATACAATAATTTCTGTGTCTCAAAGCAAAACTGAGATTTATAGATTAGTCTTGAGATTTGAAAGGGCATATAAGTAGCAGTTGTCTTCTACTCTCAAATTTATAACCAACTGGGAGATAGAAACAGAAATGAGTAAATAACAGGTATATTGCTTTAAAAATTCCACCACACTTAAATGGCGGCAAGGGAAATGGTAGAGCTCCTTACAATGATAAGGAAAGTAGTATGTACAGAGGGAAGGTGTAATCAAACCAAAATGTAATTAAGTATGCACTGAAAAGTTCAAAATCATATTTAAGATTAAAGGCTGTGATGTAAGGTTAGAGATGTAATATGTTTAGAAACATAAAAATTGATACAGCCACCACATTTTGCCAACAAGACTGTGCACTGTATACTTCAGAGAGTATAATTCACATAGAATAGGATGGGAGTGACAAATATAAATATAAGTATTGGTATGGATATTCCTAAAAAATATCCTGAAGACATGACACCTCAAGAGACAGATGCCTAACTCTTTCTAGAGAGGTTAAATAAATATTCGTAGAGGAGGTCAAATTTGTGCTGATTTTTGAAAAATGGATGGATGTTTTCTAGAGTAAAAAAACCAAAGGGTTAACAGCTTTTAGAAAAAAAGCCATGAAATGAACAAAGTGATAGAGAAATGAGAGAACATGAGGTTAATAGTCAGTAAACCATAAATAATTTTGCAATGTCTTCAGAGTAGTTTGGAAAAGACGGGACAGAGGTTTTTAAAAAAATGAAAAGCTGAATAGTTAAGATCTGGTTTACAGGGTACCTTGTGTGTGATATGCTAATGGTAAAAAAAATTATCCACATGAAGGGGAAAAATGATGACATGATTTTAACCAACATGTAAACTGAAGGACAGCACAAGCAGGATATGCTGGTTTAAGTTAACCTATTAAACAAGGAAGAAAAGGCTTCCCTTATTGAACACTTAAGCCTGTCTTCTGTCTAAGCCTGCAACCTACATAATCCTAAAAGAACAAAGATCACAGAGTGAATGGAGTCTTTAAGGTCATCCAGCTCAACACTAACGCAACCCCATGTTGCAACCTCGTGTACAGCACACTTCCACTGACATATATACACAAAGGAAAAAAATCAACATTTATCCTTTAGAGTTAATTAAGGTTTTTGGGTTTTTTTTCACATAATTTTTATTTTTCTTATCATGTAGACATAATTGGACATATGGGAAAGACAGTTGCTAGGCATAAATATGAGAGGGAGGTGAGAATTTTCTCCCAACCCACCTGGTCTGTGCAGGCTTCCTGCATGAGATAGAAAGAAGATTTATGAATGAGGGCAGAAAGGTGGCGTGGAAGATAGGAGGATGGAAATAGTCTTAGGTTTATCACACACTAAAGAACAAAATGGAATAAAAATGCCTTGCTTTAACACCTTAATATTTTCCAAGGTGATTGGCCTATATAAGTTTATTTGACCCTCACGTTCACCTTATATAGGCCTCTTTCATCATTTATTGTTTAATTCATTCATTAATGAATATTTATAGAGTGACTAATATACGCCCAGAAATGAGCCAGGCACCAAGGAAGAAACAGTAACAAGACAAACATGTTTCTGCCACAGGAAGCTTAGATACTAGAGGGGAAATTCTATGCAAGATAGGTTAAAGGGTTAATAAATCACTATAGCACAATCGTTTTGGCCAGGCGCAGTGGCTCATGCCTGTAATCCCAGCACTCTGGGAGGCCAAGGCGGGCGGATCACCTGAGGCCAGGAGTTTGAGACCAGCCTGACCAATATGATGAAACCCCATCTCTACTAAAAATACAAAAATTAGCCGAGCGTGGTGGCATGCACCTATAATCCCAGCTACCTGGTTGGCTGAGACAGGAGAATCACTGGAACCTGGGAGGCGGAAATTGCAGTGAGCTGAGATTGCACCACTGCACTCCGACCTGAGCAACAAGAGTAAAACTCAATCTCAAAATAAAAAAAAAGAAAAAAGTTATCATTTTTCCATGAGGAAAAATAAATTGCTGAGACAGAGAATAATGGAATTGGGATGAAAAGTACATTTTATTTCAGATATGGCAGCTAGAAACACCCTTCTGAGGAGATTTGCTTAAGCTGAAATCCAAAGGAAAAGGAAAAACAATTACGAAATAAGTGACGGAAGAAATTCCAAGCTAACAGAACATGACAGGGTTCTGAGGTAGGAAATAATTTAGCATGATCTAGGAAGTAAACACAGATCAGCATTCCTGGAGCATTACTCCAGGATCTGGGAAGACAATGGTGTGACATTCAGTGGGAGAGCTAAATAGTGTTGATCCATTAATTGACCATGTTCAACAGTTTGGGTGAATCTCAGTGCAATGGAAGCCAATGGAAATTCTTCGGCAAGACAGTGACATGGATTTACTGAAGGCTTACATTCACATATATGGTACCTAGGTTTTGATCTGAGAACAGGGAAAACGATATTGCCATTTATTAAGAGACATTACAAAGTTATAGCACTGTTGAAGATGAGAGACAAGGGTTTAGTTTTGTGGATTTACTTTTAGAGTTTAATGTTCCTGTTATATTAAAGATATCTCTAAGACATTCAAGTTGAGATGAAAAAGCAGAAAGCTGACTCTGTAAACCTAAAATTTCTGCTGATCATTTTGAATTTATAAACACAAATATGACAGATAAATGCAAGGAAGGGGAAAATCACCTAGTGAGAAAATATCACTTAAGAAAAGGGACCAGAATGGAACTCCAAATCACTTCCACATCTGGAGATCATTGGGAAAAGACGAGCTAACAAAGGAGCATGGAAAGAATAGTCAGTGAAATGGAAAGAAAAGCATAAGGCGGAGTCGTAACCGAAGCTAAGAGAAGAGAGTGAATTGACGAGAATATGGTTAACTGTTGTGAATTCTAGAAAAGATGGAGCAAAGTGAGGAAAGAAACATGTCTGTTGAATTTAGCAGTTAAAAAAAAATTAGAATGATCCCATAGAGAAAAGAGAAAGAATGGACTTTAAACAAGATAAGAGGGTAAAGAAAAGAAAAAAGTAATTTTATGAAGGTTTATAGGGTTTCTGGTGGGAAAATATGAGAGTTTGCTTCTTATGACTTCTACTTTCTCCACTAAGTTTGAGGCAAGGTCTCCAGTTGAATGTGAGAGTAGAAAAGAGCTTTTGGAGGTTTTAGTAGATAGATACTCCCAAATTGAGAATTGACATGATTAGAGTGAAGCCTTAACCATGTGATTTTTCCCCAGCAATGTTTAATTTGCACAAGTGCTGACATGAAGAATATATAGAGAAAGTAATGTTTATTCAAGGTTTGAGTTTTTCCCAAGAAATAAGAAGAAAAATAAGAAATAGAAGGGAAAGGATACAATAGAACTGTGATTAGTTGCAAGAGAATAGTGGAATTTGATCTGAGCAAGGAGAAAAATGAATTCAGGAGAGTATGGATAGACAGTAGAAAATGGCTGAACTAAAGGATGAGAGATCTTGCAAATCACAAAGAGAGTAGAGGAGAGATTTAGGAGTACAGAGTAGAGGGACGGGGGAAGGTAAAGAACAGCATCAGAATGAGGTTCAGAATGATGATGGATGACTGAAGTGACCTGTGTCCTGGCAGTGAATGACCAAGGTAAGCACTGATGTGACACATGGCAGAGTTGGTCTAATTTCTCCTTAAGGACATATTGTTAGGGATGGAATGCTTCTTTGGTGGTGTAGCAGACAATAAACAGCAACTCCCTGATGTGTGGTGAGAGCCAACAGGGCACAAGGGCAAATGAGGAAGTCAAGTCTTAAAACAGTTCCATGATGGTGTCAAGATTGTGTGGCCAAGTAAATGAGAGAACCAGTACTAATTTGAACATCATCTAACCCTAATCAGCTACTTTTCCCACCGTCCTAAACTTTGCTGAGAAAAGTGCAGCCAGCCCTGAACATGAAAGGGAGATAAAGGAAGTGAAGTGTGCATAGGTTTTCTTAATGAGAATGGCAATATATTTAGAACCTAAATGGGGAAGATTTTGTTCTCTTTAATGTACCATTTTTATTTTTGAAGTTTAACTGTCAACAATCCATTTTGCAAAAAGAGAAACTGAGGCATAGAACATAAAATAATTTGCAATCCATTGTTCAGCAAATTAGTTTCAGAAGCAGGAATAATGATTGCTTCTTAGGCCTATATCATAAGCGCTTACTCCCAAATAAAGTGGGCTAAAAAAAAGGCAAGGAAAATTAGTTTTGCTCTCTGTACCCTTGCCTGGTAATGAAATATCCAATTAAAAGAAATTATGAGCCTTTAAGGATGATTGCTCTTGCACAAAGTGAACTGAAATGGAAATTCATAACCACAATCCCATATCCATCATGAGAGACTATTAATTGGAACAATTTTCATAAAAGCTTAGGTTGAACACTCTCATTAGGAAGGCATACCTTGTGAAGCAATACCCAGCTTCAAGTTTGGAAAATGTTCCAGGGCTCTCTGCCCTTTGAGCCACAGGATTCAGAATTGCTTTAGAGATGTCATTTATAGCAGTGCTTACTGCTGTAAACAGCTGAGAGCTTGTCCAGGACTTGTTATGTAACATTTCTGGGATTTTGCCTCATAAATATAAAACTTTTTAAAGCCTTCAAGAAAGGAAATTAGGTGACGGTGCCCTTTATTTGTGTACATGTAATTTTCTGTAACAAATATTATGTATATATCATACGTATCTACATATATATATATGATGTCTGACACATTATTAGGGGATTAATAGATGTCCAATTTCAGTTACCTAAATTTTTGAAGTAAATTTTGAGCTTCTGATCCTCAAAGTCTTATTATAGCATACCCACAAAATATTTCTGAATCAAGGCTTACTAACTTAAACGTATTCACAAATATGCCATGAAATTTCATTTGGCAGCTCTAATATTTGTCTTCAATTCAGTGAATATTTAATCTCTGTTTTTCTGTCTAATGCATAAGGAAATTCAGAGTAGGAGCGAGTCCTTAAGCTCACTGAATACAAAGTGACATTTAATTTTTTTCTCTCCTTTTCCTATGTACCTTTCCACACAGAAATATTGTTTAATAATTAATGATTTATCCATACTATTATGTTATTCTCCAGGATTTTAATGTATTCTCATACAGCCAGTTCTGACAAAGGGATAGAGTGCAAATTTGAGTCTAAGTCTGTGTATGCTTGATGGGTTTTGGCTCCTGTTGAGAAATATGTTTCAGTATTTGCATACCAAAAATAAAAATGAACAGCTACACGAAAGGATGATGAAAATTAACCACCACCTTTGGCACCAATCAGAGAATCTGATATAGCTGTAACAATAATAATAATAGTAGTAGTTAATATCTCTTGAGTTCCCATTATGTTTCAGGAGTTCTTAGCTCTTATGCATATTAACTCCTTAAAAATATCCCCACACTCCCATAAGGATGCAGCATCTTTAGGGTATTCTTAGGCAACCTACAAACTTTAAAATAGTTTCTGGCACCCCTTAAGCCAATAGGCAAATCATTATAGAATTTGTTAGTTCTACACTAACATTATTATAAGAGCATGAGTTTGTATGTTGAAATTGGCACTGTGCAGGCAACTGCTAACCCCAACATAGGGAGTAGCAAAAATTACATTTTGCTCCAGATACAATAGATTTAATTCAAGGAAATGCTCTACTAAGAAATTACGTAGCAAGCAATTTTAAAATGATCCACGACATTTGCTGAACCATTAATATGCAATTGAATAACAGGAGTCTTATGTAAACATCACGGAAGCTGCAGTCTTGAGGGCATCACCATGATAAATGTGGACTTAGGAACTGGGCGAGATGATTTCTGCTCTGGACTCTATTTATACATCTTTCTATCTTAATTATCACCAACTATACGAATAGTTGAGTCCAGTAGTCACTTCTGAGGATTAACAACCAGGCAACATGAAAAGGATAGAAGCATCCTAAAACCCCTCCCCGGAAAGAGTAATCTATGAGAAAGTAACTAAATTCAATCCATTTGACCTAGCATAAGTAATAGAAGAACATAGAATGCAAATCTGGAAACAAAAATCGAGTTAGAAAAACACTTTGAAACGGCGCTGAGACTGAGTGATGTTTTTCCTTATCTCTTTATAGAAAAAAAAAAAAAAAAGTGTTAAGTCCCAGCAAGGGCCCATGGGTGAGAGGGTCGGTGTGAGTGGAGGATCTTCATCGATGAAGGGGTCAAGGAAATTGTAGGAGAAAATTTTCTGAAGCCAAGTGGAACGAAATGATCCTCTGGCCATACTGGGTGAGATACAGTTCTCACAGTGGGAGCTTGTGGGTTGCCATAGAGACCTATTGCCTTGTGGAAGGTGGTGATTTAACATAAAGGATTAACCACAAAGAAATGGTGTTGTCAATTACTGTGAAATTGAACAACATCATATTAGAAAAGATATATGTATCCACTTTAGAGATTTGAACTTGACTCATAAAATTTATAAAATCAAGCAACAAAAATATTCTATATCCTTACTTATTTGTAGAACACTGACTCTCCTAATGATTGCTTTAGGATTACCCCTCGCCAACCCAGCTTAGGAAGGAAGGTGTCTCTGGACCTGAGGAAAGAAGAAAACTATGAAAAATTGTATACTACCTATGTAAAAAGCAGGCAAAGTAAAAGCCAAATTTTCAGAGAATTGCTAATATCAGGGACTCTGCAAGTATAAAATTTTCTCTAAATATTCATATAATTTAATTTTCTTCTTTAAATTGGGGTTAGAATATCGAGGATGAAGATTCTGTCCTTTGAAAAGAAGACTACAAATGAAATTTTATGATTGTGTTCAGCCAAATACAAAAATATGTGTTTAGGAGTTACTTCGATGGTTTATTTGCTTACAAATTTAGATGTCTCCTTCAATAGTAGAAGCAGTGATTGGGTTAAACAAATAATGGCTGCAAGTATTCACAAGAAACTTTGGTGTTTGGGAGTTGGGGAGTCCTAACCAGGAATCCACATTATTTTAATTATTACAATAATATATTGCCTGTGGGGAAAAAAGGTTAAAGAAAACTGAGAATTAAAAAAAAAAATCCAGAAATTTTTATTCTGTATCTACACTAGTATTGGCATTAATGTCTTAAATATATGTACATTCCTACAGCACACACACAAACATATACAAACATAAACATATACACACACTAATATATACACATGCAGTGTTAGATGTGCCCTTTTCTATGTGCTTTTCAAATACCATATGTTTTACTAAAGATCTCACTAAAAAAGAAAACTTGGTGACTGAATATAAATTGCTATTAGAAGTTCAATATTCAGGAAAATACAGGTTTCTGGCTAGTAATTAGATATGTGAACAAATGACACAGACACAAGGACTTTGGAAGATGATGACAACCATCTATCTTACTTTGGCAACTTGGTTTATCAAATGTTTTCAAATGTCTTTTAAAAATATTTTTTATATCTCTGAATTCAAACTTGCTAAAATGTGATTTTTTTCTTTTTTCTTCCAACGTTACCCAGCCTTATGTCAATAAGTCTAGTGAACCCGAGGGACCAGTTCTGTCCAAGAGTTTATTCTGTTTTTGTGTTTCTGCCTCCTCAAGTTGGTATTCTACCAGTGAATCCCATGGAGTTCAATGACTTCTATGTCCTCTTGATGCAATGTCTGAGGCATGCCTCCAACTCTGGTCTAGCAGCCAAAGAGAGAAAGAAGAGGTCAGCCCCACTGCACCCTCTTCTACAGCTACCCCACATTGTGATGCTTGGTTTCCCAATGCAACTGAAACTGCCTCTTCAATGTACCTATCATGGCAGATTTAAAATGGCTACAACTTGTTTGCTACTTCTCTCATAGAGGCACAATCAAATTCTCCCCTCCCCCTTAACTCTGGCTGGCCTTGGTTACTTGGTTGATCAACAGAATGCTGCAAAAGTGATGTTTTGAGACTTCCAAGACAAGGTCATTAAAAGTCTTGCAGCTCCTGTTTGGGTTCTCTGGATGCTTGCTCTCAGAAGAGCCAATAGTTAAATAAGAGGTCCAGCCATTCTACGGCTGTCATACTGCAAGGAAGTCCAGGTAGCTACATGGAGAAGACATATGGAAATAGAGTGATGTTAGCTATCCTAGCATGGGTGTTGGATACACGAGTGAGGATACCGCCTTGGACATTCCAGTCGCATCAGTTACGAGGGAGAGAATTTGGACCCATTTATATGGCCCTCATGGAGATGTCTCAGCCACCTCCAGCTACCCTCATCTAATTTTGGAACAGAGATAAGCCATCTCTCTTGTAAGCTGCCCAAATTTCTGATCCACAAATTAATGAGCATAATAAAATGACTTTTTTACTCCAGTAAGTTTTAAGGCTAGTTTGTTACGCAGCAATTGATAACTGGAATGAATCCATATGCCCACACACAAATACACACACACACACACACACACACACACACGCAGTGATTTCCCAAGGTATGTCCATGATTATCACTCAGAACGTGCCTTGTTCTCCTATTAATTCTAACACATATTTTCCCCCAAACAATACAGTATCAGAAGACGTTTAAATGTCTATAATCTATAATTATCTTTTTGTATAAGTGATATTTTTTCTTACCTACTCAATAGGAAATAAACAGCCTTCCGACAAATGACAAAAGAGGAGCAAAATTTGCAACTGACATAAATACTTCAACTGCAAGAACTTGAGGGCTGAGATGGATGACAGCTGTAGGATGGTGGAACTTCTGCTAGCAGAGATCTAAATTGGGTGGGGGGATTGGGAATCTAAATTTTTCAAAGCCATAACTAAATTGTCAAAGCATAATAGGTGGTTTGAGACCTAGCTATTTCCTGGTATCTTCTCTTTGCTTACAGTAGAGCAAAAGAAAAAAGAAAATCTACTTTTTTTGACCTGTTTGCCCAGTAAGTGGGTGTTTCTTCTCTAGCCAGTCAAGGCAGCAGTTAAATGCTTTCAAAGAGTCACATGGAGGATTATGCTCATTTAAAGCACAGTAAAGCAGCACTGCATATTGGAAATTGAAGACTAATTGTTACATACATTTTCAGTGACTGTTTAAAATTGGCTTTGCTCTATGTTTTAGCAAAAAGTATAAAACAATAGAAGAAATAATGCAATTAAATTTGGAGTTTTGAATAGTGTAATATTTAATTCCTCTTTTATGCTCCTTTAAGGGATTTCTTTGTTCATGTTCATTTACAAAGTAGAAAAATTTTTATTACTAAATATATGTTCTTAGAGGAAAGCATACAGGTGCCTTAAAATCTGAGGGTTGGAATTTCAGCATAGTATGCAACCTATATGACTACATGTACATGAACTTCAATGGATTTGATAAAGAAAGGCTAAATAATAGTCAGGTTGTAATTCTGGCGTTTCATTATGCTCGGCCAATATATCTGAGATTATGTCATGCTTCACTAGGAACTCTCCACTGTAATTTTGGGTGACATCTAAATGTAACAAGAGTGTAAACCTCGCCGATAGATATCCTGGCTCAGCACACAATTTCCGGTCAAGATTGCAGCTGCACTTGTGATCTTCTCTGAAGGACAAGGATTTCCAAACTGGGTTTTAACTAAATTTTGTGCTTTGATCCTAAGTGATATGAGTGATAGCATAAAAAAAAATGAGTTTCTACAAACTGTGAACTTATTCTGATTGGTTCAGTGCATTAAATATCTATATATACTTTTTTTTTTTTTTTGCATTTTATTTGGTTCCAATTTCAATTTATTGTCTATAGGTAACCACCACAAACTTGTAGCAGCTTGAAACAACCATTTTACTTTGGTCACAGTTTTGTGGCTAAGGAATTTAGGAGTGGCTCTTCTGGGTAGATGATGTCCAATTCATATGACATCCATTGAGGCAACTGGGACTGGAGGATCCCCTTCCAGTCTAGCTTTTTCACGCATGTTTCTGGAGCCTTGAACTCAGCCTCAGAAGTTCCAAAATAGCCTTTCCATCATGTCCTATTAATCAAGCAAATCACAAAGTTTAGCCCAGATTCAAGGGGAAGACAAGTTGATTCCACTTCTTAATAGAAGCATATGTAGCAAAGAATTTGCAGTCATCTTTAATGTACCAAAGTTATATTTTATATTTACCATTTTATCTTTCAAAATATTTATGAGTGCTAAATTGAGACAAGGGTATCTTTCCCAAAATCTGCTAAAAAACACGGAGGTTGTGTTAGAAATTTATCTATGAACATTCGATGTCCACAAACAATTCATCTATCATTGATCTGATGTGAACTATTGTTTAATTCCAAAGAGGAACCATTTCAGGGAATCCCTTGCGTAATCTTTGGCTGTTACCCTTTATGGCCCATTCTGCTTACTAAAATCTTCCACAGAGGAAAATTTGTCTGTGTGTTTCTGAGATATAGATTTTAACCTTTGCAGGAATCTTTTCTTCAAAGGACCAGAAACCTGGGAAAAGAAAGTAGTACCTAATCCCAAAACATAGGGAAAAAAATTACTATGTTCAGGAATATACGAGGACTACTAAATGCAGTTTGTCTTTAAAAGAATAAAATGAAGAATGTTGAAAAACCCTGTAATAAGATTTCCAGAGGTGAAATGGGGATGTTCAGTAACAGAACATCAAATCACAGAGGGATGAGAGATGCCACCAGTTAGATAAGGAAAAAAAAAAGTAGGATGCAATTGCAGGATTCCAACGAGAGGGCTTGGTTTGTACAAGTCTTGAACTATCTGAAAGAAGAATAAGAGCAGGATTTTGGCAATTCCTCAAAGCTCATCTTTTCCTCCAGGATATTTTCGGTGTTCCTTGTGTTTTTGGAACCTTTATGTTTCTTTGGGGAAAGGTTGAGTGTTTGGGTTTTTTTTTTTTATTTTGGGGGATTGCTTGTGCTACTGTGTTTGCCAGATGCTGCATGAACACAAACACCAATTGAATCCTGAGACACTTTGCAAGGTTTATTAAACATTAATTCATAATCTCCTGACAGCCCACCTCTGTTCCGGACATACCCTAAGATTCACTTATACATTAATTCTCATTGAAAACCACATTAGTCTTTCCTGAACGCAACAATAGATTGGGGAATCTAATGTGTTTATAATTTAATGGACTTAAATATAAAGAGAAATTGTCTGAAAGGTTGTAGCCAAGTCAGAGGGCATATTCCCAGAGAGAAGGAAGAAACACAAAATGAGAACAATGCTAATCTTAAATCCAACTCCTTAACCACAGTATAGTGGTTATAGAGGAAGGGAACTCACATAAAATGGAACTAACTCAAAGAAACATAAGGGTTCCGTGCCTGCATGTGTTTCTGCTAGGTTTCTGTTCAGATGTATGTGATAGAATACGCATACCAAATTTAAAGATGGACACTGTATCTTCTGAGAGTATGTGAGGAAATCAGTGACCACACTAAGGCACCCATCTGAAAACATAATGAAAAGCAACACAAAGTGAAACATAGATCTGCTTCAACTCCATGACTCACAGCAACCATAAGAAATTGACTACAATGACTTAGCCACATGCATGTTGGAGAAAGACACTTGTATCAGGTTTTGAAGGGATCCATGAACTTTACAATGTAATAAATGAAACGATGAATTGTGATCAAATATTAAAAATTCTATGTGTCTTGAGAGACAGGGCCTTGGAAGATTTGAGCAAATAAAGGTGGACTTAGATTTGAAGCCTCAGAATTCCTCCTTCAGAATGGACTTTGCAGCAGTATGGGCTCTTCTGTTAAAATAATTTTCTTTTAAGCTTAGAACATTTGAATATGAAAAGAAATAAGTTATCCAGTGACTCCATTCCAGATTCCAGCATACATAATGCATTTCATATATTACAAAATTGCTAATTTGGTAGTCACAAGTGAAAATGGATTTGAAAGACACATTTAGTTCCTCTGGCTAAAGATAATTATGTAAGCCTCTGAGTTTAATGTCCCCAAAAAAAGGGCATTTTTAAAAAAGAGGAATAGAAACAGAAAATCATCTGTATTATCCTTGGAAAATAGAGAGAGACCCATACATTCCCAAGAAACTTCAGAAAATTTCTATAAAAATAAATAAACATAAAAAAAGACTAAAGAAGAGAAGAAATATTCAAACCACAATTCACTTCAAAAGAAGATACCAGCTTGGAAATCAAGCTCAAGTGACTTTCCATAAAGTAGTGAAAAGATAAAATGTTTGGTGGCCTTTTCTAAGTGGTCAAACTCAATTACAGTTGACTCTTGAGTAACATAACTTTGAACTATGTGGGTCCATTTATATGTACATTTTCGTCTGCCTCTGCCACTGCTGAGACAGCAAAACCAACCCTTCCTCTTTCTCATCTTCCTCTGCCTACTCAATGTGAAGACAATGAAGATAAAGATAATTATCTTGATAATAATCCACTTCTGTTGAATGAATAGTAATTTTTCTCTTCCTTATGATTTTCTTAATGACATGTCCTTTTCTCTAGCTTACTATACCATAAGAATACAGGATATAACACATATAGCATACAAAATATGTGTTAATCAACGATTTATGTTATTGGTAAGGCTTCCAGTCAACAGTGGGCTATTAATAGTTAAGTTTATGAGAAGTCAAAAGTTTTGTACAAATGTTTTACTGAGCCAGGAGTCAATGTCCCTAATGCCCCTATTGTTCGAGGATTAACTGTGTATCTAAATGCAATGTGGTATTATGAATTGGATCCTGGAAAAGAAAAAGGGCATCAGTAGAAATAACAATGAAATTCAAACAAAGTCTGAATCATAACAATGTCAATTTTTTGGCTGTGATTAATGTACCATGGTTAGGTATAATGTTAACATTAGGGGAAGGTATGTGGAGAGTATATAAGAACTCCCTATTACTAGTCTTACAATTTTTGTGAACTTAACATTTATCCAGAAAGTAAAAGTATACATTGACTGGGTGCAGTGACTCACGCCTGTAATCCCAGCACCTTGGGAGGCCAAGGTGGGTGGATCGCTTGAGCCCAGGAGTTTGAGACCAGCTTGGGCAACATGGGTGAAACCTCGTCTCTACAAAAAATACACAAATTATCTGGGTATAGTGGGTGTGTCTGTGGTCCCAGCTACTCTGGAGGCTGAGGTGGGAAGATTACCAGAGTCCAGGAAGTAAAGGTTGCAGTGAGCCATGATTGTACCACTGCACTCTAGTCTGGGCAACAAAGTGAGACCCTGTCTTTAAAAAAAAAAATTTAAGGAAAAGCATGTATATTTTTTAAACCCTAAATCATATGAGCACATCTAGAAGGAGTTAGTTACAGATACCCAAAACAACATGAGGTCAGGATCCACCTTACTCCTGGCTATGATTTTCCCCCAAAACAGAGGTAGAAAATGTAGAGTCACTGCTGATGTTGGCTCTTAGCAAGCATGTTCATTCCAATTAGAAAACTGTGAGCACTCGAGTAGCTAACTTACCTCAGACAGCCACAACAATCACGGAAATGTAACCACTGAACACAGAGGTGAAGTTCTTTGTCAGGGCAGCCACCATCTGTAGTCCAATCACCCTCTCCTCTCCTCTATTCAGATAATCCGATCTAGCTAAGGATAACTGAACTACAGCTAAACATCATCTATCCTGCTTCATCTGGACTTGCAACACTCAAAGTGCAAACCATACAATCATAGATGCAACCAAACTGAAAATCAAGTACTTAACTGTGCCAGAATGAGCAAAGAAAAAATAGAATTATTAGGGATATGATAAGATTCAACAGTTCCAAAGAAAGAGACCAATTTTAATAATGACAACAGTTTCTAATAAATTCAGCTACTACAAGATACAGAAGTACATTTTGAAAAATGTTTAATTCATATTCTTATACACATTCCAAAAAAACTTTCTATTAATGGAACAAAAGTAAGAACTCGTGGAGCAAGGAAAATTGGATATTGATTATTATTGCTTCAAGAGGAATAACACAAATGCAGAATTTAATTTTTAGGAGAGCTGATAAGCAGAAGATTAAATATTACAGGAATTGACTTAGCAAATTACAAGATAAGTAAAATATATTCAATAATTTGGAAGAAGTGTTATTATGATATTTTAGAGATTAAAACCAATAAGGGAGATTATCAAATATCCAGAAGAGAATATATACATATATATGTACACACACATACACACACACACACCCAATCTATATATACACACTTATTTCTTTACATCTTCAAAAATAATAATTTTTGTTAATTTGTTGGGTAAAAAAGATACAGTTTTGATCTTTGGTAACCTATTTTCTTTCACTTATGCATTCATAAAATTTTTCAAAATATTCTTTAAATTCAATGTTTATCAAAGTATACCTTTCTTTTAGTTTGGTCATTATTTTTCTTTTACTAAAGTTCAAAATAGAGACAGACAGAGATAAAAGTAAACATACTGGAATAAAAATGTATATGTCTGTGCATACATGAATATATATGCTAATATATACACACAGATTACACACACATATACATATAAATATATCTAGTGTGCATGTATCTATATATGGCTATGTAGCTATTACTTCTATTGACCTCGTATATGTTAATAAATATATGTGTGTATTTGTGTGTTTATATGTTAAGAGTTTCAAAAGAAGAGAATGAGAACAATAACAGGGATGTAATCTGGTATAACTTTAAATACAAAATATAAATTTTAAAATGTTATGAATATAACAAGCAAGTCACCAGCAATTAGACATGAGTTTTCACCCAGCAATTCACTTCTAGGACTTATCATAAGAAAATAATGGAGTTTGTTGCAACATTATTAACAATGTCAAAAAATTTAGAAACCAATTAAACATCCAACAATACAATATATTTCATGCATATTATGGTCTATTCATATGATGAAATACTATACAACCATTAAAAATGATGAAGTAGCTGTAGGACGTAAAAATGAGTATACAACATATTTTATTGAACAGATTGCAAAACAACATAAATAGAATATTTTAATTTTATTGTATGTATATGCATGTATTATGCATATGTATGCACAGAGAAAAAGTATTTAAAATATAGAATAATTTTAACTATGATTATCTGAAAAGTAAGGTTAGACGTGTTTGTTTTTTCTTCATCTGTACTTTCTAATTTCACTGCAATGAATATATGTACTTAATTAAAAATATATGTGCATTTGTCAAAAGAAAATGAAGTATCAAAATGTATCACGTGCAGAAGGACAGAATCTCTTGAATCCTGCTGCGTTCGGTTATTATATTTGAGTCCTAAGTTCCCTTACCTAAAGGATAAGAGAGAAGCTCTGGGAAAAAGTTGGGCATTTGCACATCCTTTTCAAAGTATAATTTTTATTTTTGACACAGGTGTATTAGGTTGCTGTCTAAGAATAAGCAAATATTTTTGTTCTTACCATTTTATCCTTTCTTTCCACTTTGGGATTTATATAAACATTTAAGAGTTACTGGGTGTTACGTGTTTTTTTTTCCTCCAAGCTTGACTGTTCAGATTATATCCAACAGCGCATCTCAGAAATGCCTTATATAATTCAAAACTCTTATGCGAATAAAATGTCAACAGAGTTTCTCTATAAGCTCTCAGCAAACCAGTGTCAAACATGTTGGCACTGTCGGGTAGAGAGTAAATGATTTTTACACGTTGTGCGCTTTTATTCTTTAACAAAGGCTAGGAGAGGAGACTGTTTTCTCCCCCTCCCCTTTTCCCTTCCCCCGGCATTTTTCTCTTTCTTCTGCCTCCAGTGCCCTTGAAGGCTGCACTGAATCTGACAAAGGATAAAGTAGCAGGGAGTGGGAGAAACTAAAGATACCAAGGGGCTCCAACTGCCTGTCTGAAAATCTGTTTATACAGCACCTGGGTCACTCTCCTCTCTGATAGGCTTTTCTCTATGTGTTATTGTGTTTATGTCAAGAAAAAAAAAATGCCAGCATCCCTTGTTGTTGAGCGCTGCTCTATAGAATTCACCGCCTTCATTTTCCACTTAACTACCTCATTTTGTTTGAAAGAGGCTGCCTTTCCAGCTTCATCTGTGATCACCAAGAACACACAATCTCCCCTTTGTTCACTGAGTGACCTTTATATTTGACTGAGGGTGAAACGTGCCTTGAAACCTAAACTAATTTTGGCAAAAAGGTCTTTTACAAAAATGTAACTGAGACTGCCACGCACAAAAATAAATGCTGCTGGTTTCATTGTTATTCACCAGTGTTTCTCTGTGCATTTTGTTTGGGAATTTCAAAGTACAATGCCAGCGTTCAGAAATGAATGCGACACCACGGACAGGAGCTTCCCTGGGGTCTGGTGAACTGGTGACAGCTCAAGCACAGTAGAGTTATTTTTATTTCTTGGAAGGGGAGTGGGTTGAGGGGGAGTCACACACTCCTGCCAAAATCAAGTGGCTTCAAGAATCAGGCAGCTGGACTGTCACCTGGGGAGGCAAAGATGGGGAGCAGTTTGGCACTGAGACCTGATACAGGGGATGATATAAAGCATACATGCACATTCTATAACGAGTCCAGAAGCCCCAACAACCTCCCTTACTTTGGACGATCGAGCAGAATCACCTTTTACACACATACGCTCTGCCTTGAAGGAGGGCATTCTAGAGGAGAACAAGTACCAAAATGAGGAGACAGGGCCTTCCTAAACAGCATAGGCTCTCCTTTCTTCCATGGCACCCCCCTTCTCCTACCCTCCATGTATTTGTACGCAGTAGAAACCAGGTAAAAACAAATATAAATTTGAGATGGATAAATGGTCAAAGAGGGGCACTTACAAGGTACTTGGGCTTAAGAAGTAAAAGGACTGGCACAAACTCTGGTTTACTCTGCTTCCATGCTCCCCTCTGGAAAGATCTTGAACTTCACACTTCGCCAGAACCTAGCTGAAACAAGGGTGCTCTTCTTCTTAGGAGCATACTAATGCAACCCAGTTTGTACTTGAAACATCAAAACAAAATATTAAACTACACAGATTAAAAACTTGTATTGAGATATCCTGTCAAAGGATAATAAATTAAGATGGCTCTGTACAATCATTCTAGTGCATAATAGGTGTATATTTTGAATAGTGTCCAGGTAATGAATTATTAAATTTCCTTGTTTTTGCTCTGTAAATTACACCATCTGAAGAAAAGTGTACCTGAAAATACAGTTAGTTGCTTAAATTTTACTACGATGTGTGAATAAATAGAACTGTGCAGTTTTAAAGAATGTGAAAAAAATGTCTAGTTGATATAATAGATAAACTTCTAAATTTCACATGCAACAGAAGTCATAAGCAGTAACTGGAGGTACATCGTGTTGTCATTCAGAGCATGAGGATAATTTCGGCCATCAACAATGCATGGCTTCTAAAAGTACTCTGGCATCAACATCTAGCTGACAGATAGGGAGAATAATGGAGAGGGTCTCAGAGTGTTGGTTATGGGCCAGGCCTGGTAGTGGTGATCATCCCTCTCACCCACACTGCATGACCCCACCTAGATGTAAAAGAAACTGGGCAAAGGAGTCCATGGCTGGCAGCTGCATCCCTGTCACACTCTACATTATGGAAGAAGAACCCTAATCAGAGCTGCTGTCTCTGCCACGGGACCCAACGGATTATCTCTTTCAGTGCTTTTCAAAATGAGTTTCTCATTGTCCTGAACCTATACTCGCTACACTCTTTTGCAACTGGAGACGTTTACCATCACTTTTAGTTGCTTAAGTTTCTTGAAGATAGTTTCCATGGCTCTAAAAGTTTTGAAAGCTATCTTTTTTAGTGAAATTATGGCCCCAATGATGAAAGTTCACATCCAAAATGATACAAAGAATAAGTAAAAAACTCTAGACTTTCACCAACAATGAGGCCAGTTTTTATGATTTAATCTCATTTTTTTATTACACAAATCCTACCTGCACATTGGAATGAAGGTAGAATTTTCAGATTCACAAAAAGAATTAAGTAAAAATTAGCTATAATCTCATAGCCTTGTGGTAACCACAATTAGCACTATGCATATTTGCTCACATGTGTATGCAAATACCAGACAATGCATACTGCTTTGCAAAATTATTTTAATAATGCAACATTCCCTTTAAATGAATGTACTTATATCATCATTTTTATTGGCTGAACAATATTATATCATAAAAAGGCACCATAATTTAACTAATTTTTTAATGTTGAACATATAAATATATCCTAATTATTTACATTTATAAAGTATAGTGACTTCTTCACTCATTTGTTTATTCATTCAACAAATATTTATTCTACATGCAAAAAAATACTACAGTAAAAAAAAGTTACAACAGAGAGATAAAACTCCTGCCCTTGAAGTTCTTATGTCCCAGTAAAAGAGGCAGACTATTAAGATAAATTAACAAAATATATGGCATATTAGATAGTGCTAAGAAGAACAATAAAAAGGTAAGAAAGAACGGGAGAAAATAAACGAGTACGGAAAGGAAGGTCTCATTTAGAAAGTGACATTTGTAAAAGGCCTGAAGGAAACAAGGGGGCAATTTGTGAACAATTTTAAAAAAGAATATTATAGAAAAAATAAACAGTAAATGCAAAGCCACTGAGGCACAGCATCCCTGGCATGTTGAGAAGGCAAGAGAAGCTGGCACAGAACGAATAAAAAGAAGAGTGGTAAAAGATGAGATCAGAGGGGTAGCAGAGTAAAGGAGCAGTTTGCACTTGTTTTTCTAAAATAATTATGGATAGTGCTCCACTTTTATTCCAAAACATACCCCAGTTGGAATGATAAATTATAGTTGCCTTTCTTACAGACCACATAAGTTCTTTGAATATTTTGTTAAATAGAAAACCATTCTGAGAAAAAGAATAACAACTTACTTATGTTTTATGTGATCACTTTGTTTGTTGGATTGAGAATGAATGAAGAGAAAAGCATGGACACAGAAAATCCAATAGGCAGCTGACTGCATTAAGCCAGGCTAATGATGATTTGGACTTAGGGGGTGCAAGTAGAGGGTATGAGAAAGGTTCCAGTTCTTGCTATATTGGAACTGTATAGCCTATGATACCTGCTGACAAATTGGATATAGGATGAGAAAATGATAAAGGAAGAGTCAAGAATGACTCCAACTTTTTCAGCCTAAAAACTGGAGTATCCTGAATTGGAGAACACTGCAGGAAGAGCAAGATGAGGGAAAGAGATGTCGGAAATACAGTCTGGACATGTTAGTTGTGAAGTGTCTATCAGATATGATACAGACACATTGATTCAAACTCAGAAGAGAGAACAGGCTGGAGATAATTACCTAGAAACTATCAACATAAGTGATATTGGAAGTCATGAGAAAGAATGACATCAACAGGGAATAAATGAGAAACATCCTTGGAAGGGCATACAAATAAAACAGGAAAATAAAAACAAAAACAAAAACCAAAAACCTTTGTCGACCCTTATTTCCTTGCAAATAGTCCTTGGAAGCTGAATGATTAGATCAAGTTTAAAGAATTTGATGCATCTGCCTCATTGCTATTCAAAACCAATTGCAAGGGAGCTCAACAAGATGGAAAAGAAGCCTACACTGTTCATCCCCCCCATCAGGAACATCAAATTTTAACAACTATTCACCCACAGAAAAGCACCATCCCAAGAACCCAAATCCGATGAGCAATCACAGTACCTGTTTTTAACTTCATATTGCTGTAGAAGGTATCGCAGAGGGTCAGAAAGACAGTCTGGAATCACCTACACTGCCCCTTTCCCATCCCCAGGCAGAGGCCATGCAGCACAGAGAAACTGTGCACTTGGGGCAGGGATAACACAGTGAATTTTACACTCTACATTGAATTCAGGGCTGCCCTGTCATACAGAGAGTAAAGCCATGCTGAGTTCAGCCAGTGCCCACGCATGGAAGGAGCATGTGAACCAGCCCTAGCCACAGGGGAATCACCCATCCCAGTGATCGGAAATTGAGTTTCTTGGCAAGTCTTGCCCCAGCAAGCCAAAGTGCTCTAGGGTCCTAGGTAAACTTGAAAAGCAGTCTAGGGCACAAGGACTACAATTCCTAGGCAACTCCTAATTCTGAGCTAGGCTTAGAGACAGAAGACCAAGGCAGCACATGACCTAGGGAGACATAAGCTGAGGCAGTAAAGGGAGTGGTTGTGCCACCCCTCCCCCAACCCCAGGTTGCACAACTCCCAGCAAGGAAAGTGGCTCCTTCCTTCTGCTTAAGGAGAGGAAAGTAAATAGTAAAGAGGACTTTGTCTTGCATCTTGAATACAAGCTCAGCCACAGTAGAAGGCAGGAGGCAGAGTCATCAGGCCCCCACCCCAGGTCCTAGCTTATAGATGACATTTCTAGATACACCCTGGGCTAAAGGGGAGCCCACTGTCCTGAATGAAAGGACCAAGTCCTGGCAGGATTCATTACCTGGTTACTAAAGAGCTCTCAGGCCCTGAAAAACTAGCAGTGATACCCATGTAGTACACCATGGACCCTGGGCTCTGAGACATGCTGACTTCAGGTGGGACTCAATACATTCCCAGGTGTGGTGGCTACAGGCAAAAGACTCCTGTTTAAGAAAAGCAGAGGGAAAAAAAATAAAGGGGACTTTGTCTTGCACTTTTAGGTACCAGCTCAGCCACAGTGCGGTAGAGCCACAAGCAGGTGCTTGGGGTCCCCTAGTCTAGGCCTAGGCTCTTGGATGGCATTTCTGGACCTGCCCTAGGTCCAGAGAGGAGCCTACTGTCCTGAAGGGTGAGTCCCAGGCCTGGCAGCATTCAACACAAGCTGACTGAAGTGCTCTTGGACTTTAAGTAAACATCATCAGTGGTCTGGCAGAACCCCTCATGGGCCAGCGGGTGTGGTGGCCAGAGAGAGGCTCCTCTGCCTGAGGAAAGGGAAGGGAAGAGAGGGCAGGACTTTGTGTTGTGGTTTGAGTACCAGCTTACCCACAGTAAAACAGAACATCAAGCAATTACTAAGGTTTTGAACTGTAATCCCTGGCTCCCAGACAACATCTCTTGACCTGCCTGGGGCCTAGGGAAACTCACCATCCTGAAGGGAAGCACAAGAACCTGGCTGGATTTGCCATCTGCTGATTATAGAGCCCTTGAATGAACATAGGGTATTGAGTGAACATAGGTGGTAGCAAGGTAGTGATTATAGAGGGCCTCAGGTGAGATCCACTGCTGTGCTGGCTTCAGGTCTGACCCAGCACGGCCCCAGTGGTGGTGGCCAGAAGGATATTAGCACCACCATACCCCCAGTTGCAGAGAGAGAGAGAGTCTCCATCTGTTTGGGAGAAAATAAGAAAAAAGAACACAAGTCTCTGCCTGAAAATCCAGAGAATTCTTTCAGATCTTATCCAAGACCGCCAAGTACTTCAACAAGTCTGCAAAAACCACAGTGTTATCAGGCTTGGGGCCCACATCCCTTCAAATACCTGGAAAGCCTCCTAAAGAAGGGTGAGCACAAACAGGCCCAGACTGTGAAGACTACAATAAATACCTAACTCTTCAATTCACAGACACTGATAAACATCTGCAAGCTTCAAAATCACCCAGGAAAACATGACCTCATGAAAATAACTAAGGCACCAGGGACCAATCCTAGAGAAACAGAGATATATGACCTTTCAAACAGATAATTTAAAACAGCTATTTTGAGGAAACACAAAGAAATTCAAGATAACATGGAAAATAAATTCAGAATTCTATCAGATAAATTTAACAAAAAGGTTTGAGTAGTTAAAAAGAACCAAGCAAAAATTCCAGAGTTAAAGAATGGAATTGACATAATGAAGAATGTATCATGGTCTGTTAGTAGCAGAATTGATCAAGCAGAAGAAAGAAGTAATGAACTTGAAGACAAGCTATTTGAAAATACAGTCAGAGGAGACAAAAAATAAAAATAAAAACTGAAGCATGCCTACAAGATCTAGAAAATAGCCTCAAAAAGGCAAATCTAAGAGTCATTGGCCTTAAAGAGTAGGTAGAGAAAGGGATAGGCATAGAAAGCTTATTCAAAGGGATAATAACAGAGAACTTCCCAAACCTAGAGAAAGATACCAAAGAAAGTACAAGGAAGCCATAGAACTCAAAGCAGATTTAACCCAAAGTAGGATACCTCAAGGCATCTTAAAATCAAACTCCCAAAAGTCAAGCATAAAGAAATAATTCTAAAAGCAGCAAAAGAAACAAATAACATACATGACAGGAGAGTGTCATGTTATATTTAAAGTGCTGATAGAAAAAAATTTTACTCTAGAATAGTATATCCTGGGAAAATATCTTTCAAGCATGATGGGGAGATAAAGACCTTCCCAGACAAACAAAAGTTCAGGGATGTCATCAATACCAGGCCTGTCCTACAAGAAATGCTAAAGGGAGTTCTTCCATCTGAAACAAAAGAATGTTAATGAGCAAGGTCAAGCATATGAAAAAGATGGTCAATGTCATTAATCATCAGAGAAATGCAAATCAAAACCACAATGAGATACCATCTTACACCAGTCAGAATGGTTATTACTAAAGTCAAAAAATAACAAGTGCTGAGGAAGTTGTGGAGAGAAAGGAACATTTACATATTGTCTGTGGGAGTATAAATTAGTTCAGCCATTGTGGAAAACAATGTAGTGATTCTTCAAAAGATCTAAAAACAGAACTACCATTTGACCCAGTAATTCCATTGCTGAGTATATAGCCAAAAAGATATAAATTGTTCTATCACAAAGACACATGCATTTTCAAGTTTGTTGCAGCATTATTCACAATAGCAAAGACATAGAATAAACCTAAATGCCCATTAATGCTGGACTGGATAAAGAAAATGTAGTACATATACACTATGGAATACTATGCAGCCATACAATGAACATTGCAGGAACATAGAAGGAGCTAGAGGCCATTATCCTTAGCAAACTAACAGAGGAACAGAAAACCAAGTACTGCATATTCCACTTACAAGTAGGAGCTAAATTATGAGTACACATGGACCCACAGAAAGGGACAACAGACACTGTGGCCTATCAGAGGGAGGAAGGTGGGAGGAGGGAGAAGATCAGAAAAATTTTCTAATGGATACTACGCTTAATCCCTGGTGGCAAAATAATCTGCACAACAAACCCCCATGACACAAGTTTACCTATATAGCAAACCTGCACATGTACCCCTGAACTTAAACGTTAAAAAAGAAAAAAAAAATCATCTGAAGGTACAAAACTTACTGCTAATAGGAAGCACACAGAAAAACACAGAATATTATAATACCGTAATTATGGTGTATAAACTACTCTTAAGTTGAAAGACTAAATAATGAACTGATCAAAAATAATAACTACAACTTTCCAAGGCAAAGTACAATAAGAAATAGAGAAATAACAAAAAGTTAGAAAGGCAGAGGGATGAAATTAAAGTGTAGAGTTTGTATTGGTTTTCTTTTGCATGTTTGTTCATATGTTTATGCAATCAATGTTAAGTTGTCATCAATTTAAAATAACGGGTTATAAGATAGTATTTGCAAGCCTCATGGTGATCTCAAATAAAAAAACACACAATAGATACACAAAAAAATAAAAAACAAGAAATCAAATCATACCACCATTAAAAAATCGCTTTCACTAAAAGAAAGACAGGAAGGAAGGAAAGAAGGAAGAGAAGACCACAAAACTATCACAAATAAAAAATGCAAAGGTCCCTAGCATATACATTCAATGTAAATGAACTAAACTGTCCGATCAAAAGACAGAGTGGCTGAACAGGTGAAAAAAACAAGACTCATTGCTCCGTTCCCTACAAGAAACACACTTCACCTATAAAGATACACATGGACTGAAAATAAAGGGATAGAAAAAGATATTCTATGCCAATGGAAACCATAAAAAGAGCAGAAGCAGCTATACTTATATCAGACAAAAGAGGTTTCAAGACAAAAATTGTAAGAAGAACTCAAGGAGGTTATTATATAATGATAAAGGGGTCAATCCAGCAACAGGATCTAATTATTGCAAATATATATACAACCAACATTGGAGCACCTAGATTGCATAAAGCAAATATTATTAGAGCTAGAGAGACATAGACCTCAATACAATAATAGCTGGAGATTTCAACATCCCACTTTCAGTATTGGACAGGGCTTCCAGGCAGAAAATCAAAAACAACAACAAGAAAAAGTGGACTTAATCTGCTGTATAGAACTAACGGACTTAATAGATATTTACAGAACATTTCATGCAATGGCTGCAGAATACACATTCTTCTACTCAGCACATGTATCATTCTCAAGTATAGACCATATGTTAGGTCACGAAACAAGTCTTAAAACATTCTTAAAAACTGAAATAATATCAAGCATCTTCTGTGACCACAATATAATAAAACTAGAAATCAACGAGAGGAATTTCAGAAGCCATACAAATACATGGAAATTAAAGAATATGTTCCAGGATGACCTGGCAGTCAATGAAGAAATTAAGAAGAAAATTGAAAAAGTTTTTGAAACAAATGATAATGGAAACAAAACATATAGAACTATGGGATATAGTACTAAGAGGGAAGTTGATAGCTGTAAGTGCCTAAATCAAATAAAGAAGAAGAATTTCAAATAAATAACCTAATTACGCATCTTAAAGAAATAGAAAAGCAAGAGAAAATTGAAACCAAAATTAGTAGATAAAAAGAAATCATAAAGATCAGAGCAGAAATAAATAAGTTAGAAATGATGAATTCAATACAAAAAAATCAATGAAACAAAAAGATGGTTTTTTGAAAAGATAAACAAAATTGACAAACTTTTGCCAGAATAACTAAGAAAAAAAGGGAAGACCCAAATGAATAAAATCAGAGATGAAAAAGGAGATATTACGACTGATACCACAGAAATTTAAAGCATCATTAGTGACTACTAGAAGCAACTATATGTCAATAAATTGGAAAACTTAGGAAAAAAAAGACAAATTTCTAGACACCTCCAATCTAACAAGTTTGAATCATGAAGAAATCCAAAACTTTAATGTACCAATAACAAGTAACAAGATGGAATTTGTGATAAAAAGTTCCCAGCAAAGGGAAGTCTTGGACCTGATGGCGTCACTGCTGAATTTTACCAAACATTTAAAAAAGAACTAATACCAATCCTACTCAAACTTTTCTGAAAAATAAGAGGAGAAGCAAATACTTTCAAATTCATTATATGGAGCTGGTGTTACCCTGATAACAAAACCAGACAAAGACACATCAAAAACAGAATAACTGCCAGCCAGTATCTCTAATGAATATCGATGGAAAAATCCTCAACAAAATACCAGCAAACAAAATTCAATGACACATGAAAAAGATTATTCATCATGACCAAGTGGGATTTATCCCTGGGATGCAAAGATGGTTCAACCTATGCAAATCAATCAATATGATACACATATCAACAGAATGAAGGACGAAAACCATATAATCATTTTAATTGATGCTGAAAAAGCATTTGATAAAATTCACCATCCCTTCACAATAAAAACCTTCAAAAAACTGGGGATAGAAGAACCATACCTCAACATAATAAAAGCCATATTCCATAGACCCACAACCAGTATTATCGTGAATGAGGAAAAACTCATAGCTTTTTCTATAAGATCTGGAACACTACAAGGATTTCCACTTCCACCATTGTTATTCAGTAGAGTACTGGAAGTTCTAGCTGGAGCAATCAGACAAGAGAAAGATGTAAAGGGCATCCAAATTGGAAAGGAAAAATTCAAATTATCTTTCTTTGCAAATGATATAATCTTATATTTGTTAAAACCTCAAGACTCCAAAAATAAACTATTAGAACTGATAAATTCAGTAAAGTTGCAGGATACAAAATCAACATACAGAAATCAGTAACATTTCTACATACCAACAGTGAACAATATGAAAAAGAAATCAAAAACTAATCCCATTTACAATAACCACAAATAAAATTAAACACCTAGAAATCAATTAAAGAAGTGAAAGCTCTCTACAATGAAAACCATAAAACAGTGATGACAGAAGTTGAAAAGGACAAAAAAAAAAAATCCATGGAAATGGAAAGATATTTCATGTTCGTGTATTGGAAGAATCAATATTGTTAAAATGTCCATACTGCCCAACACAACCTATAAATTCAATGCAATCCCTATCAAAATACCAATGACATTCTTCGCAAAAATAGAAAAAACAATCTTGAAATCTATATGGAACCACAAAAGACCCAGAATAGCTAAAGTTGTCCTGAGCAAAAAGAACAAAAGTGGAGGAATGACATTACCTGACTTGAAATTATGCTACAGAGCTATAGTAAACCAAAGCAGCATGGTACTGGCATAAAAACACACACACAGACCAATGGAACAGAACTGAGAACCCAGAAACAAATTTACATACCTACAATTAACTCATTTTTGACAAAGGTGGCAAGAACATACTCTGGAAAAAACACAGTCTCTTCAATAAATGCTGTTGGGAAAACTGCATATCCATTTGTGGAAGAATGAAACTAGACCCCTATCTATCTATATACACAAAAATCAAATCAAAGTGGATTAACAACTTAAATCTAAGACCTCAAATTATGAAACTACTACAAGAAAACATTGGAGAAACTCTCCAGAACATTGGTCCGAGCAAAAATTTCTTAAGTAATACCTGATAAGCACAGTCAACAAAAGCAAAAATGGACAAATGGGATCACATCAAGTTAAGAAGTCCTCTGAACAGAAAAGGAAAAAATTCACAAAGTAAAGAGACAACCCACAGAATGGGAGAAAACATTTGCAAACTACGCATCTGACAAGGAATTAATAACTAGAATATATAAGGAGTTCAAGCAACTCTCCACGAAAAAAAAATCTAAAAATCTGATTTTTAAAAAATTGGCAAAAGAGGCTGGGTGCAGTGGCTCACGCCTGCAATCCCAGCACTTTGGGAGGCCGAGACGGGTGGATCATGAGGTCAGGAGATCGAGACCATCCTGGCTAACACAGTGAAACCCTGTCTCTACTAAAAATACAAAAAAAAAAATTAGCCGGGCATGGAATGGGCGCCTATAGTCCCAGCTACTTGGGAGGCTGAGGCAGGAGAATGGCATGAACCCGGGAGGCGGAGCTTGCAGTGAGCCGAGATCGCGCAACTGCACTCCAGCCTGGGCAACACAGTGAGACTCTGTCTCAAAAAAAAAAAAAAAAAAAATGCAAAAGATTGAATAGACTTTTCTCAAAAGAAGACATACAAATGACAAATAGGCATATGAAAAGATGCTCAACATAATTGATATTATAGAAATGCAAATCTAAACTACAAGGAAATATCATCTCATCCCCGTTAAAATGGCTTTTATCCAAAAGACAGGCAATAACAAATGCTGGCAAGGATGTGGAGAAAAAGGGAACCTTCATACGCTGTTGGTGGGAATGTAAATTAGTACAACCACTATGGAGGACAGTTTGGAGGTTCCTCAAAAAAATTAAAAGTAGAGCTACCATATGATCCAGCAATCCCAATCCCTAGTATATACGCTAGGTGTATACCCAAAGGATAGGAAATCAGTATATCAAAGAGACATCTGCACTACCATGTTTGTCACAGCGCTGTTCACAGTAGCCAAGATTTGGAAGCAACCCAAGTGTCCATCAACAGACGAATAAAGAAAATATGATACTTACACACTATGGAGTACTATTCAGCCATAAAACAGACTGAAGCCCTGTCATTTGCAACAACATGGATGGAACTAGAGGTCACTATGTTAAGTAAAATAAGTTAGGCACAAAAAGACAAACATGGCATGTTCTCATTTATTTGTGGAATCTCCAGATTAAAACAATTGAACTCATGGACATGGAGAATAGAAAGATGGTTAACAGAGGCTAGAAGGGTAATAGGGAGCTGGGGAGAGGTGGAGATGGTTAACAAACACGAAAAAAAAAATAGAAAGACTGAGTAAGACCTAGTATTTGATAGGACAACAGTGTGACTATAGTGAAAATAATTTAATTGTACATTTTAAAATACCTACAAGAGTATAACTGGATTGTTTGTAACCCAAAGGATAAATGCTTGAGGGGATGGATGCCCATTTTCTATGGTGTGATTATTACACATTGCATGCCTGTATCAAAATATCCCATGTACCTCTTAAAAATATATACCTACTATGTACCTGTGAAAATTAAAAATATTTTTTAAAAAAACCAATTGTATGTTTCAAATATTTTGCCAATACTAAAGATTATTATTTTAGTTTTTTTCTCTGTTAACAGGCAAAAACAGGATCTCAGAATTGTTTTAATTTGAATATCTGATTCTAACAAGATTGAACATTTGTCCTTTTTCACATGGACCATTTTCATGTCACTTTAATTTAATTAGCGGTACTAATCTTCATTTACCTTTTTATTGGTCAATTTGCATTTTTCTCATTGTTTTAGAAGATTTCTTATGTATCAATGCTAGCAATACTTTATTATGTGTATTGCAAATATTTTTTCAGAAAACATTTTCTTAATTGGCCATCATATTTTACCTCTAATTACAATGCGTTTTCTAAATGTTTTATTTTTATTTATTTATTTATTTTGTTAGTTACATTTATTTTGTTAGTTATGTAAATTCATTCAACCTTGCCTTTAGGGATTCTGCCTTGGATGTTAGATTTTAAAACAAACAATATTAGAAACTCTACATTTTATATATTTATATATGTATATATATACGTGTGTGTGTATATATATACACACACACACATAGTTTTAGGCTGAAAAGTGGCCCCTCAAAGATGCTCATATCCTACCCCTTGAACCTTTGAATATATTGCCTTATATGTCAAAATAAAATTTTCAGCTGTGATTAAGTTAGAAATATTGAGATCAGGAGATTATCCTGAATTATTCAAGTATCAGTCATGGTTCAGCTAGAGAACAGAGGCAGTAGGTAATATAAATTAAGAATACATTGCAAAAAATCAGCTTATGCTATGGTGGGAGCTGGCAAACAGAGTAGGGAATCCACAGGGCAAGGGCAAGTTCAGACTAAAATTCTGAATGCAGGGTAAGGTTCCTGTCCAAAGGTGGAATTTCTCTTCATCAAGGAAGTCTCAGCTCTGCTTTCAAGGTCTTTCATCTGATAGAATAAAGCTCATCCAGATTATCTGGGCTAACATTCCTTACATAAAGTCAACTGGTTATGGACCTTAATCACATCCACAAAATGCCTGCAGAGCAACAGTTAGATTCATATTTGATTAAAGTGGGAACTATAGCCTTTATAGGCACATAAAACTAACCATTGCAATTCAGCTGAGCCCAGCGTAATCACAAGTGTTCTCGTAAGAGGGAGGAATAATTGTTAGGGTCAGAGAAGGAGATGTGGCAATGGAAGCAGAGGTCAGAGAAAGAGATAAATTTGAGGATGGTACTTCGTTGGCTTTGAAGATAAAGGAAGGAGCCATGAGCCAAGAAATGCAAGTGGTCTCCAAGAGGTGAAAAGGCAGGGAAACAGATTCTCTCCTAGAGCCTTCCTAAGGAATGCAGCCCCCGATCCATTTTAAAGTTCCTGCCTCCAGAACCAGAAGATAATAAATTTGTATTGTTTTCAGCAGAAAACTAATGTAAGTGGGTATAGAGTGTGTGTGTATAGGATAGAGATAAGTGGTAGGAGGGAGGGGTAGAGAAGTGTGTTTGTGTGTGTGTACAATCTGTTTCTGGATTTCTTATTTAGTTCTACTAAGATTAACTTAACCCATCCATTTCTGTATCAATATCATGTTTTGTTAATTATTTTGATTTTAAGAAATATTATAATATTCAACGGAGAAAGTGCCCTCTAATCATTTTTTATCCAATTCCTTTGGCTTATTTGCATTTATTCAATTTTAAGTTCTCATGTTGCAGTTCTCCTTTTGGAGGGCTTCCTCCAAAACACATATCATTGTTACTTTAATTTTGATCAAATAAATATGTATATTAGGATAGTGAGAACTTTTAAAACACAGTTTTTCTATCTATTCAAGTGTTCAATAGGTTAAAAAAAGTACAAAGCAAATGTGTATGTTTTTATATCTCTATAGAGTCATGTGTTGCATAATGACATTTTGGCCAATGATGAAACTCATATACAACAGTGGTCCCATAAGATTACAATGGAGCTGAAAAAATCCTGTGGCCCGCTGAGGTCATAGCCATGGAAAGTCATGGCAAAACATATTACTCACATGTTTGTGGTGATACTGATGTAAACAAACCTGCTGCATTGCCAGTGGTATAAAAGTATAGCACTTGCAATTATGTGCAGTCCAAATTTGAAAATGATAATTAACAACTATGTTACTGGCTTATGTATATATTATACTATACTTTTAATCATGATTTTAAGGTGAACTCTTTCTACTTACAAAAAATAAGTTAGCTGTAAAACAGCCTCAGGCTGTTTCTTCAGAAGATATTCTAGAAGAAGACATTGTTATCATAGGAGATGACAACTCCATGCATGTTAATTGCCCCTGAAGACTTTCTAGGAGAAGATGTGGGCATGGAAGACAACAATATTGATGATCCTGACCCTGTGTAGGCCTAGCGTAATGTGTGTGTTTGTGTCTTAGTTTTTAACAAAAAAAGTTGAAGAAGTAAGACAAAAAGGAAAACTTCAAAAATAGGAAAAAAGTATAGAATAAGGATATAAAGAAATAAAATAATTTTGTATAGCTGTGTCATGTGTGTTTTAAGCTAAGTATTATTACAAAATAGTCAAGAGTGTTTTTTAATTTAAAAGTTTATGAAGTAAAAAAGTTATAGTAAGCTAAGGTTAATTTAGTATTGAAGAAAGAAAAAAATATTTCATAAATCTAATGTAGCCTAAGCATACAGTGTTTATTGTCCACGGTAGTGTACAGTAATGTGGTAGGCCTTCATATTCACTCAACACTCACTCACTGCCTTTACCGAGAGCTATTTCCAGTTCTGTAAGTTCCATTCATGGTAAGTGCCCTGTACAGGTGTAGCATTATCTTTTATACTGTATTTTTAATATACCTTTTTATGTTTATATATGTTTAGGTACTGTATTAGTTTGGGTTCTCTAGAGGGACAAAACTATAGGATTATGTACATATGAAAAGGAGCTTATTAAAGAGAATTGACTCACACAATCACAAGGTGAAGTCCCTATATGGGCCGTCTGCAAGTTAAGAAGCAAGGAAGCTACTAGTGGCTGTCCAAGTCCCAAAACTTCAAAAGCAGGGAAGCTGGCAGTACAGTCTTCAGTCTGTGGCTGAAGGCCCAAGAACACCTGGCAAACTACTGGTGTAAGTCCAAGAGTTCAAAAGCCAAAGAACTTGCAGTCTGACATTCTAGGGCAGGAAACATCCAGCACCCAGCACGGGAGAAGGATGAACGCTGGAATACTCAACAAATCTTCCACCTTCTGCCTGCTTTTTCTAGCCACACTAGCAGCCAATTGGATGGTGCCCACCCACACTGTGGGTAGGTCTTCCTGAGAGTGGGTCTTCCTCTCCCAGTCCATGAACTCAAATGTTAATCTCTTCTGGCAACACCCAGAAACATCCAGACACACCCAGAAATGCTGCTTTGCATCCTTCAATCAAGTTGACATTTTATGTTAATCATCACATGTGCACAAATACTCTGTGTTACAATGGACTCCAGTATTCAGAGCAGTAACATGCTGTATAGGTTTGCAGGCTGGGAGCAATAGGCTATACCATTACATTTGCATAAGTACACTCTATGATGTTCACAAATGATGAAATCACCTAAGGACTCATATCCAGAAAGTATTTCTGTCATTAAGTGATGTGTAACTATATAGGTATATACATTTTAACAATGGGTATCTCTGAGCTATGGTATGCTCTGGATGGATTATATTTTCTTTAAAATTTTAGGTATTTTCCAGTTTTTACACAGGTTTGTGTAGTAGGTTGAACAATGGCCACCCAAAGATATTAAGTCTTAATCCCCGGAATTTGTAAATGTTGCTTATTTGGAAAAAAGGATCTTCGCAAATATAAATTAGGTTAAGAATCTTGAGGAGATTACCTTCAATTATCTAGGTTGGCCTTAAATACCATCATGAATGTCTTTATGAAACAGACAAAGAGAGACACATGGAGAAAGAAGAAAATGTGACCACAGAGGCAGAGATTGGAGTGATGAGACCACAAGCCAAAGAACACCTGGAGTAACTAGAAGCCGAAAGAGAAAAAAAAAAAAAAAGAAAATTCTCCCCTGTAGCTTTCAGAGGGACTGCGGTTCTATAGACACTTCGATTTCAGACCTCAGGCCTCCAGAACTGTGAGGGAATACATTTATGTTTTAAGCCATCTAAGCTAGTGGTAATTTGTCACAGCAGCCCTAGAAAAGTAAGATAATATGCATCACCTTTATCTATTCCAGAATCCTTGTATGACTTCTGGAAAAAGGATGTTAAAGCCATGAAGTTAGAGAACTGCTATTTTAAGTAACCATTATTTGGATTTGTTTTTGATGTCATTAAAACCAGACCCAGCCCTCCAGAAAAATTTGGTATATCTCTCTAAATAATTCCTCCACATTTATTTGCCTATTATTATTATTATTTATTATTATTATTATTTTGAGATGGAGTCTTGCTCTGTCACCCAGGCTGGAGTGCAGTGACGCGATCTCAGCTCACTGCAAGCTCTGCCTCCCAGGTTCACGCCATTCTCCTTCCTCAGCCTCCTGAGTAGCTGGGACTACAAGCACCTGCCACCACACCTGGCTAATTTTTTGTATTTTTGGTAGAGATGGGGATTCACTGTGTTAGCCAGAATGGTCTCGATCTCCTGACCTCATGATCTGCCCACCTGAGCCTCCCAAAGTTCTGGGATTACAGGCATGAGCCACCACGCCCGGCACCCAGTTATTCTTATATTGCTATTGTAAATTAGTATATTTTTATTCTATATATGATAGCTTCTAATGAGTTATTGCTATAAAGTTATTAACTTCTGTATATTTTATGATAGACAATATTTTTTAAACTCTAATAGCTTTTTAATTTATTTTCATGTGTTTTCTAGGTAAACAACATATCATTTGCAAATAAAATAATTTGCTATCTTTCCAATGTTTATGGAATTTATGTCTTTTTTTGCCTATTGACTTGCTTAAAATGTCCAGAACAATAGAAATAATTATGGTTATTTTGCCTAAATTTAGGCACTTCTAGTGTGTAATATTTAAAGGTGATGTTGAGTGACTATTTTAGATGTGCCTGTCATATCAATGAAATATTCTTTTTTCTGATATAATAAGATCTTCCTTTTAATCAATGATAGATGTTTAATTTTATCTAATGTTTAATAAAAAATGATTGCATTTCTTTTCAGTTTTCATCATGTTCATTCTTCCTTGCTTCCTGGATGAAACTCAGCTTGGTCATTGTTTATCATTACTCTGTAAATTGTATTGGTTAGTATTTTATTTAGGACCCATCTCTAGATGAGATTATGTGCTGTTATCTATTTTGTATTATCATTTTCAAGTTTTTAACTGCGAAGTTACTTCCATAAAATGAGTTAGGATGTATTCCACCTTCTTCAATACTCTAGAACATTTTCTATTCATTTCCCCTTTTCCAAGTTATTTTTATCTTTATCAAATATAATGCACACATATATATATATATATAAAATTCAAATATAGAAAAAAGTTGCTAAAAGTCTTCTAATTAAATAAAGCAGCTCTCTGCCCAGTCATTTGGCTACATCTTAGTCCCATTCCTTTCAGCCTTTTTAGCTGTTTTTCTGGCACTTACCTTCACATTTCTATATAATTGTTTAAACTATTATTTCTTACTTTACCAAAGGTAGACATTATTTATAAACTTCTAGTTATGGAAAGTATTCTTTACAAAACTCTTCAACTTTCACTTCCCTTAAACTGTCAATGTAATTATAGCAATATTAATTGGCTAAGTAAATAGATCATGGTTGTACGTGGTTTATAGCTGAGACAGAGTATTCTATGAGTACGCTTATTTTCTAATGTAAGTTTTCCTATTACCAATAATTGTTTTTATTACTGATAACAGGAAAATCTTAGTCTTCTCTACACTTTTTACTATTTTTTAAATCTCCCCATTGACCTATCTATATCTTTTAAATCCTTAAATACAGACCCCTGATGTGCGTCTTTGTAGGCCTGTTGCATAGTGATCATCTGCAGATTTTTTTCACTGCTCCTCTGTAATTAATACTCTGTTTCTTATCTCGTGTCTTCTTCAGTTATTTTTTCCTCCATCATTTTGCTAAAGAACAATTCAATAACTTCGGAAAAGGAGTACAAGAGTTTAATCTTTTAAGTATTCCCATATTTTACGACTAGACTGGTAGTTGTCTGGGTACATAGGTATCTACTAAAAATAATTTTCACTCAAATGTGAAACTTTTGCTTAATAGTCTTCTAGCATTTAGTTACATCTTTTATATTTCCAGTATTACCTGATTATCATTTATTTATAGGTGATTTTTTTCTCTTAAGTAGGAGCCTGAGGTTTTTCTCTTTACCACTGTTGTTCCATAAAGTCATGATGATTTAAGTTAGGGTGCTCTTTTTTATTCATTGACTGAGATACATGGGTCCTTACTATTTGAAGACTCGGATCCTTAACTTCTGAGAATTTTTCTCTATATTATTTTCAACAGTTTTCTCAGTTGTGTCTTCTTAAACCACCTATTATTTAGATGTTGGACCTTATGCATTGATGCACAAATTTTCTTTCTCATCCTCTTGTCAATTTCTTTGGGTCCTAATTTCTATAAATGACACTTGATTTAGTTTTTAACTACATAATTAATTTAGTGGGGTTTCTTTATTTGAAATTTCTAAGAGTTCCTATGGTCTAATGATCCCTTTAACATTCTCCATTGATTTATGAATGCAATGTTTTCTCATACATGTTTTTTTCTGTGTCTGAGTATATTAATGATTATTATACATTTTGAGAGGGTAATATAGTTTTCTTCTGCTCCTTGAAATGCTTTTTATTCCTTCCAAGATTCTTTTCCTTATTCACTCTTTTGTTTGCATTGCTCTCCGTCCTTAATGTTATAAACACCCTCCACATATCTGGTAGTCTTCGGCTGTCTCTTTATCTATGAGTAAGTCAATTAAAAATTGATTGGAAGCTCTGTGGGCACAGGCAGGCTTATTGAGTGATGTTCACTATAATGCAATGGAACAACATTCCAAATTTGTCACTGAGAGATTCTCAGATATAATGCTTATAGACACTTTCTCTGGAGCCATTCAGCTTTTCCAAAAAGTAATCCTCTGCTCTCCTGTGTGAGGAGCAGAGGGCAGGTTTGTACCTGTGTACATTCTGGAGGCTGGGGTGGGGGAGGGAAGGACAGGGAGCTGAGGAAAGAAAAGCTGGAGAACTTACCAATGTACATCTGACCTATTTTATTTTACTTGTATACGTTTAAGGAGTTCAAGCGCAGTTTTGTTACATAGATATATTGCATAGTGGTGAAGTCTGGACTTTTAATGTAACTATAACTCTAATAAAGTATATTGTACTCATTAAGTAAATTTCTCATTCCTCACTTCCCTCCCACCTCCCCACCCTTTGGTGTCCCCAGTGACTATTATTCCATACTCTATTCCATGCGTACACCACTTTAGCTGCCACTTGTGAGAATATGCAATATTTGACTTTCTGTTTTTCAGTTGTTTCACTTTAGATAATATCCTTCAGTTCCATTCACATTGCTTCAAATGACATGATTTTATTACTTTTTATGACTGAATGTATACCATTAGTTGTTTGTGTGTATATATATGTATACCACATTTTCTATGGATACTGTATTATTCCATTTTCATGCTGCTGATAAAGACATACACAAGACTCAGCCATTTACAAAACAAAGAGGTTTTATTGGACTTACAATTCCACATGCCCGGGGAAGCCTCACAATCATGGTGGAAGGCAAGGAGGAGCAAGTGTCACATCTTACATGGTTGGCAGCAGGCAAAGAGAGAACTTGTGCAGGGACACTTCCGTTTTTCAAAACCATGAGATCTCGTGAGACTTATTCACTATCACAAAAACATCATGGAAAGACCTGCCCCATGGTTAAATTACCTTTCCACAACACATGGGAATTCAAAATGAGATTTGGGTGGGAACACAGCCAAACCTTATCAGATACTTAGGTTGATTTCATATCTTTGCTATTGAGAATAGTGCTAAGATAAACATACGAGTGCAGGTATCTCTTTGACGAAATGATTTCCTTGGGTAGATAGGATTGAAGGGTAATTCTAATTTTAGTTCTTTGAGAAATTTCCATATTGTTTTTCATAATGGTTGCACCAATTCACATTCCTACCAACAGCGTATAAGCATTCTCTTTCACCATATCCTCACCAACATCTATTATTTTGGTGTTTTTAATAATAGTCATTCTGACTGATGTAAAACGATATCTCACTATGGTTTAAATTTACATTTCTCTGATGATTAGTGATGGTGAGCATTTTTATATGCTTGTTGGTGATTTGTATGTCTTCTTTTGGAAAATCTCTACTCATGTTATTTACTCACTTTTTAATGGAATTATTTGCTTTTTGTTGTTGTTGAGTTATTTGAGTTTTGTATACATTCTGGATATTAGCTCCCTGTCAGATGCAGTTTGCAAATATTTTCTCCCATTCTGCAGGTTGTCTGTTTTCTCTGTTGATTATTCCTTAGGTTGTGCAGAAGCTAAGGAATAGCTTAATAAACTAAACAGCTTTTGCGTTTAATTAAATCTCAATTGTTTATTTTGTTGTTTTTGATTATGCTTTTGAACTCTTAGTTATACATTATTTGCTGAGACCAATGTGCAGAAAAGTTTTTGTAGGTTTTCTTCTAGTACTTTTACAGTGTCAGGTCTTACATTTAAGTCTTTAATCTATCTCAAGTTGATTTTTCTATATGGTGAGAGACAGGGGTTCAGTTTCATTGTTCAATATATGACAATTCAATTTTCCTGGTACCGTTTATTAAATTTTGACAGCCACCACTACTAGATCACCAAATCCCACCTGGCTTGGTATGAGCTAGGACTGAAAATGGCAATCTTCTATTGGATCAAGGTGCTCTCCCATGGCCTGAGTTGCACAGTTCCCTGGTGGAAGGTGGATCACAGAGACATGTTATCTCCTCCTCTCCCACACTGGAATTTCACTCAGAGTTCTCAGCAGAACACTGCCACGGGGGCTGCCTGTCCATCTTCTCTTCCCTGGGATCTGAAGTGTCCTTGGCTTCTCCAGTGAATTCTTCATGTATCTTCTTGTATGAAAGATCACAATGTGAATCTCTACACACTATTTTCCTTTTTCCAAGTGGGTGGGATATGCTGGAAAAGCCAATAATCAGCCATCTTGGTGGGAAAAAATATTTCCTGTTTTTCATATGGCATTCCTCTTCTATTCATCACCATTTCTAGTGTTCTTGAGTCCTAAGTGTCTCTGGTTCTATTTCTCCTTAGAAGATTTACTGTCTTGAGGTAATAATGAGGTAGCAAGTTAAGTAGTGACTGGATGCTGTGTGAGCAAGAAACCACTGAAATTACTTTGTGGGCTTCATCCAATCAGCAGGTATTCAGCACTAAATGCCTTCCAGGATGCTAAGCCTTTCTTGAATTCTTCAAGGCTACTCTCTGAGCATCTCTTCATTTTCTACCTTTTCCAGTCTTAAAATTTCAGCTTTCCTCTGCTCTGTCAATACAGTCTCCCCTCTTTAGCTGCACTCTATCTTCTAGATACCAGCTGACATTTCAAATTCATTCCATTTTTGTCCTTTCTCCTCTTCTCTTATACTTACAGGTTTTTTCATCTTTCTATTATTAATGTTATTCCTTAATATCAATGTGTTGCAAACTGGACTGGGAGCAAATGCATGTATTCAACTATTTCATTTAATCTGAAATCTCCTGGAATTTTTGTTTGTTTGTTTTTTTCTTTGTTTTGAGACAGAGTCTTGCTCTGTTGCCCAGGCTGGAGTGCAGTGGTGCAATCTCGCCTCCTCGGTTCAAGCAATTCTCCTTCCTCAGCATCCCGAGTAACTGGCATTACTGGCATGTACCACCATGCCCAGATAATTTTTTTTTCTTTTTTTTTTTTGTATTTTTGGTAGAGATGGGGTTTCACCAGGTTGGCCAGGCTGGTCTCGAACTACTGACCTCAAATGATCCACCCGCCTCGACCTCCCAAAGTGCTGGGATTACGGACATGAGCCACCATGCCTGGCTTGTTTTTAAGTATTATAAGAAATAAATTTTACTTGAATGTTTGCTAGAAATTAATCACTATATAATTTAGGCACAATGCTCATTTTAAATAGTTTGCTACATTGACAGTGTTTTCACTTTATTTAGATTTTATGTTTTTTATTCCATTTCTGTCGTTAATATTTCCTTAGAAAATCTTCTATTTCTTCAACATTTTTGAACTTCTTATAGCACTATAGCCATAGCCCTACATGCTAGTATTCAAAATCCCACTATTTTTGCATATTTCTAGTGTACATTCATTCCCCATTTCTGATTAGCTATGTCACAGGTTAATATAATTATTGAATGTTTTAAATAACTAGGTCTTAGACTAAATGTATATAAACATTTATTTGTTTTTTATTTTTATTTTCTCATTAGTTTAAATCACTGTTATTTTTCTTACACTTCGTAAGGTTATTTTATTGTCAATTTTATGACTTCTTTAGTAAAAATGTCTGGCTTATTTATTTTCCTTCTCTCTTATTTAATAATAAAAGCATTTCAGGCTACATGGATTATGTGTCATTTATTTCCAAATAGTCTATAAATGAAGTTTTGATTTTCTTTGTGACTGGAGAGCTATGAATGAAGAGTTTTTTTATTTTAAAATTCGAAAGTGTTAAAATTTTTAGTTTGCATCATCTTAAGTACTTGTCATTGTTTTATATTATGGCCAGAGAATGGGTTTTTTATGATTTCTGATTTGGAACTCATTTTAAGACTTTATAACTCAAAAATTATTGTTGTTGTTGTTGTTTTAAGTATTCCATAGTAACTCCAATACATGTCTTCTCTTTGTAGAGTCCACAATTAGATGTATTTATTAAGTTAACACTATTGGATTTCCTGGTCATTTTGCTGAAGTACATGCACTATAGCTTCCTGAGAATAAACGCATGAAAAGAAAATGCATTCAGTGTTTGAGTATCTGAAAATGACCTTATTTACCACTTGACTGGTAGTTTGGGCAGACAATTATATATTAGAAATAATTTGAAAGCATTGTTCTATTGTGTTCTAGCATCCAAAGTTATTTATATACTCTCCATGTAGATTTATTTTTGTCTACTTCATTTGGCAATGACTCAGAGAGAGGTTTTAGAGTATCTCCAGTTATTGCATTTCTGTCAAATTATCCTTGTAAACCACCTTTTTTTTTTCTCTCTTTCAATGTGATCTTATTTGCTGAATTGATGGTGCTTCATTTATTATAAATGTTGCTGTTTATTATATGTAAGAATCACTGTTCTGTTTTAACACTTTTTCTGTAAACTTTATGTTATATGTTTGAGTATTTTCCCTTGCATTTATGTACCTAACTTACTTTTGGCAAGCATTTATTGTAAACAGTTTGTGTTAAGTTTTGCTTTGTTTTAAATATATTCTCTTCTGTGAGGCAGATATACTTAGATTTTGCT